>NC_134487.1:174443602-174736102 GCF_040206685.1 Ascaphus truei | reverse complement strand
CGAGAGGAGAGAGAGAAGAGAGAGAGAAGAGAGAGAGAAGAGAGAGAGAAGAGAGAGAGAAGAGAGAGAGAAGAGAGAGAGAAGAGAGAGAAGAGAGAGAGGAGAGAGAGAGGAGAGAGAGAGAGGAGAGAGAGAGGAGAGAGAGAGGAGAGAGAAAGGAGAGAGAGAGGAGAGAGAAAGGAGAGAGAGAGGAGAAAGAAGAGAGAGAGGAGAGAGAGAGGAGAGAGAGAGAAGAGAGAGAGGAGAGAGAGAGGAGAGAGAGAGGAGAGAGTTACCTGTGAACACACCTGAGGCCTGGGAAATATGATAATTTAAACAATTTGAATATACATTGCACATCCAAATTAGCATATTTCGCAGGTATCTCAGCTGGGTTTACAAGGACCTCTCCCCTTGCCTCAAAAAAATAAAATAATTCATAGGTTTGGGAGTAACAGCAAGTTTAAATATAACTTAACTAAGGTCATGTTAGGTACCTGCAGTAACCTTAATTGACTTTAGTGGATATGCAAAGTTAGGGTAGTCGCCTCTTTTGCATCTTATTATCACTAACGGCCATTTTATATAACACAATGGTCTTGAGGGGAGATTTTTTTTTTTTTTTAAAGTTATTGGCCTTTGAAGATATGTGTTGTCACTTAACAGAGTTTTGGGGTTCTGGGCCAAAGAGACAACTCTTCAAAGTCCATTTCAGTGTCAGTCCTAGCATAGAAACTGACTTTTGCTAATTGAATTGTACCTAACTATCCATTCCTTAGCATGTGAATTCAACTGACATGGGTAAGGAGAGGTATTGTACAGTGCACCCTAGGAGGTTGGAATTGTGCTAAAAGGAAGAATACGACTGACACAGAAAGGCAGACACTAATATTACCATATGTGCACCAGGTAACTGCTCTTTTAAACCTTTTACTGCCCGTAGGGCCTGCAAACTATTCCTGTGCAATGGACCCTGGAAACAAAAAGCCAAGTTTAAAGCGACATTACAAAATGCTGATTAATCCCACTGATATCGCACCGACACATCCATAAAATATTACACACGCAGTGGGATCCAGAGCCCAGGAAAAAGGAAAATATTGTTTCAACCAAACCGCTAGAAATTGAAAGCATGGCAATAATAGGATAGTACTTTATAGCTTACAGTTTTCAATAAAATGCAGGTTACAAAATGGCTAGTTGCTCACAGTAAAAGCTGTAATGTATGTCATTGCTGCAATAATCAGAATACAAAACTGTTCCCCTCCACTCTGAGAGTGTTCAATACAAGAGATAACTATCCTGAAATTGAAAAATTGCACTGACACCTCACCCAAGCAACTGGCCACATATTTTCTAAGCCAAAACTGCCTACGGCTTATAGTCTTCTTCTTTTTTTTTTACCTTTTTGATCTGCAGGCATGGATCATTGTAGGTTATATTTGTAATGAACAAGAAAGGGATTGATATGTGTTTAGGTAGCTTATACTGTATCTGAAACTTGAAATGAACATTAATATACAGAGCATCAAAGACATCATATATATTTTTTTTTTTCAGGGAATTGAAGTGAAGCCATCAAGTCGAGATGGAAATTACAGTGTTGGGGGAAGAGAAGTCTCTGTGATGGCCTATTACACATTTCAAGTGCTCAGAACATTTGAAAACATATAACTATATCTGTTTGAAGATTTCACTTTCTGCAATTTCTGCAATTTCAACTCTCAGTGTCACCGGCGATAGGAGAATATATGGGGTTTATCCCATTGGGCTTTAGTGAGATAGCAACATGTATTGGTGCATGTTTTTACCAACACGCTGGAATGCCAGCACAGTACAGTATATACAGCGCTGCCCACAGTATCAATTATAAAGACAATGGAGAATTATTCGTTAACCTCAACAGTGCTGTGGATTTGGCGGCACCAGAATGCCGCCATCACATGATGCGACCAGGCCAAGGATGATGGAAATGGAAGTGGAGGGGGCTTCACTTCCATTTCAATTATGCCAATGAAGCGATCAGCCCAATAAAAATAAGCAAGTACTCATGACGTACCTAGTACATTATAAAAATGGGAATGATAGAGCCCCGATCGGCACAACTGCAGTTTAATGAATAATTCTGCATCTGCCTTGGCTCAAAATGAGAACCCTTGTAGAGATGTAGCAAGAATTACTGTTTTCTTGCCTAAGCAACTCACAGTCCCTTGACCGCGATGATCATGACCCAAATGAATTAACGCTGCAGAGGATCAGATGTGGAAGCATGGACTCCCTGCAGTAAGATCGTGGCAGACAATGTCCCCAGCGCTGCAGCCGTTTACTTTTTCGACAATCGAGATAGTAAGTATAAATACAAAGAATGTCCCCGGCGCAAAGTGTGGTGATGATGATTACAGTACCATATCAAAAGACAGTCCTGGTTGAAAAGTCAGTCCTGGTAGTAGAATATTTCATCAACAATGTGAGGTAGATTTTCCTCTAGGCGTAGTTCCCTTGTGTTGTCTGCAATAACAGATAAAGAAAACACACCATTGCGCAGTATACAGACTCAATTGCCCCAACCTGAAGAGGAAAATCCCTACTTACAGGATATTTTCTTGTTCATTCGGGGGAGAGGATCTGTTCTTTGGCTCTCTTCCTCCACCTTGATCTCCACGGGCCCCTCGTGGTTCCTAAGGTGGCTCCCTTCAACTCGGTCTGCGTCGTCCCAGGAGCAGCATACACCGCAACAGCCGTGGTTGGAGAAAATTGAAAGACAGCCTAGTGTACTCCGCAAATTTTATTTAACAATGTTAAAAATGTCCAGTGTACTGGACTCCTTCATCCCCTGAGGAAGTGATGTAGCATCATGAAACGCGTAGGGAGGAGGAGCCTAGTACAGTGCACGTTGTAAGCCGTCACCTGCGTTGCATCTCGTGGTGTGGGTAGAACTCCGGGTGCTGCGCTACTGACGTCATCGGTTGGCGCGCGACCTCGTGAACAACACACCTTCGAGTGGACACAAGCTGCGGACGGCATTCTTGAGCGGCAAGTTTGCCCTCGCAACATGTGAGTGTAACATTGCTGCTTTTTAACATTGTTAAATAAAATTTGCGGAGTACACTAGGCTGTCTTTCAATTTTCTCCAACCACGGCTGTTGCGGTGTATGCTGCTCCTGGGACGACGCAGACCGAGTTGAAGGGAGCCACCTTAGGAACCACGAGGGGCCCGTGGAGATCAAGGTGGAGGAAGAGAGCCAAAGAACAGATCCTCTCCCCCGAATGAAAAAGAAAATATCCTGTAAGTAGGGATTTTCCTCTTCAGGTTGGGGCAATTGAGTCTGTATATTGCGCAATGGTGTGTTTTCTTTATCTGTTATTGCAGACAACACAAGGGAACTATGCCTAGAGGAAAATCTACCTCACATTGTTGATGAAACATTCTACTACCAGAACTGACTTTTCAACCAGGACTGTCTTTTGATATGGTACTGTAATCATCATCACCACACTTTGCACCGGGGACATTCTTTGTATTTATATTTGTATGGTATTGGATTGGAACAATCTTTTGTTTATTGCCCCCTTGGCTGCATATGTAATCACATTGTAATCACACAATTGTTGTTATCACACCAATTAGTTTATCACTTGGATCAAGCGCTGGTAGAGAGTTTTTTAGTTAGTTTTGTATTTCATAATCGAGACAGTAAGCATTGATTAATCTGTATATTGCTCCTATATGTAGAAGCTGCGGATCTTCAGCGTTTCAATCTATAAATGATTTTCAGTAAAGCACACTGGATACGCCACCAAAATGTAAACAGTATTAAAAGTCTACTCTTACTCCAAAACATAAGGAATACATATTTTCCACAGCATAATCAGCCACCAGTACTGACCAATAGAGATGAAGAAAAGTCGGAGGGCAAAACATATCAATTTTTTTTATTTGACTCGTATAAAAGGAGGTAAACATTCTACAAAGCGTTTCTCACGTCTGGGTTCTGACTGACTTCTGGATTAGACATCTAGGGTGGTTCCCACCTCCGTCCTCCACTGCCCTCTCCCGCCACCATCGCTACCATTACCGTCCTCCTCCCTCTTCTTCCACTGCAAACCTCTGCTGCTCACATCCTTGTCCACTGCCATCCTCTGCCACCACTCTCATCTGTTGCCATCCTCATCTCCCACAGCCCATCACCGCTGGCCCAATCTTCACCTCCTAAGAACAGTGCTGCACACATGGGGAGAGAGCTGGCATGACGGTCCCAGGCCTGGTAGCTGTGGGAAGCACAGTTGGCTGGTGCTGGGCCCCCCAACATTTGCGCCCAGCTGCGTGGCCTTTGTTGTCTGTTAGGCCCCCCCCCTCCACCCTGATGTGGTCCTGTATCCCCTGCTGTGGCTTCATTGTAGGCCCCACCCTCACGCGCCAAACATTGAGCCTGCCTGGAGGTTCAATTTCTGAATCTGCCAGTGGGAGAGAACTCCACTGCCCATAAGTTAAGGTGTGTGTGTGATATTGGGATGGAGAGTCATTATATATATTGGGGGGTTATGTGTATTGCAGAGTTATTATATGTATTGGGGAAGGGGGTATGTGTATTGGGGTGTTATATGGGAGGGGGGAGATAGAGGTCATGGTAGAGGGGGAGAGGGAAAAGGGGGTGGGAGAGTGATATGTGGGTGAGAAAGGGAGGATGTGGGAGAGGGAGAGAAGAGGGGTGGGAGAGGGAGAGAAGAGGGGGAGGGAGAGAAGAGGGGGAGGAGAGAGGGGTGGGAGAGGGAGCAGGGAGGTGACGGAGGGAGAGAGGAGGAGTGGGAAAGGGAGAGATGGGTTGGGAGAGGGAGAGAGGAGGGATTGGAGAGGGGGTAGAGGATTATGAGAGGGATAGGTAGGTGAGAGTGAGGGAGGGGGTGAGAGAGGGGGAGTGTTAAATGGAGAGAGGTTGGGAGAGCAGAGAGGGGGTGTGGGAGAGAGAGGGGGTGAGTGAGGGAGAAGGGTGAGAGAGGGGGAGTGGGAAAAGGAGCTAGAGGGGTTGGTAGAGGGAAAGAGGGGGGTGGTATAACGTTGCTGACTGCAAACAGGATTCGGACCCGCAGGGCAGAGGTAGGGAGTAATACACTGACCTTGGCCTGGGATCAGATGCCTGGGATGCAAGGGTAGTTAGGTCCAGTTCCGAGGCAGGCAGCAGGCAAAGGGTAGTCAGGTCCGGTTCCGAGATCGAGGCAGGCAGCAGGAAAATGGTGGTCAGATTTAGTTCCAAGGTCAAGACAGGCAGCAGGCAAATCAAAGGCAACAGAGAGCTCAGACAGAACAAGGTATCCAGGACTTTGCAAGAGCAAAGACTAGTAGCAACTGCCATCCTCTGCCACCACTCTCATCTGTTGCCATCCTCATCTCCCACAGCCCATCACCGCTGTCCCAACCTGTGCCCCCTAAGAGCAGTGCTGCACACATCGGGTGAGAGCTGGGATGACTGTCCCAGGCCTGGCAGCTGCGGGGAGCCCAGCTGGCTGGTGCTGGGCCCCCCAACATTTACGCCCAGCTGCGAGGCCTTTGTTGTATTGTGGGGTTATGTGTTTTGCAGAGTTTTTATATGTATTGGGGAAGGGGGTTATGTGTATTGGGACGGGACGGGTACAGGAACAGATCAGACGCATAAGCATAAGCATGGGCATGAAGTCTGGACATATAAAACAAAGGCAAGCGAGGAAGAAGAAACAGGAACTCTAAAGACAGAGAACAGAAGCAACAAGAAGACAGACAGACAGAGGAACCCAGGGCAGACAGAAACCAGAAGCACACCCGGTAGACAGAGAAAGGAACTACAGCTAGGAGCAAGATGTCTAGGAGACCCTGACATTACACCCCCCTCTCAAGAGCGTTCTCCAGACGATCCTCCAGGCTCTTCCCGGAGGCCTTTATGGAAGGTGGACTCAGGGTGACCCACCTCTGGTGGTTTTTTGACTGGCAAAATACTTGTCCCCACTGCGACGGCACAGGGATCAGTAACCGACACATCGGGAGCTGCAAGGACCCTCCAGATGGGTGCGTCCAACTTAAATGCAGGGGCATGGACACCAGGAACACGGGGCACCAGGAACGAGCGCACCAGGCTCTCTACATGAGTCAGTGGGGACAAAGAGTTCACTTTCCGTGGTCCCTTTTTGTGACCAACATATTTCTTTTAGTTTTGGACTCAGGAACTTCCCGATGGGTACGTTCAACTCAATCGCAGGGGCATGGACATCAGGGATGGGTGCATCAGACTCTTCATATGAGTCAGTGGGGACATTAAGTTCACATTCCGTGGTCTCTATTTGTGACTGCCGTTTCGTGGTATAACTTGATGAGAATTTAAGACCAGCTATTTGAGTTTTTAGCTCTTGAAGCTGTCCCTCTGCACTTCTTTTCCCACTCAATGCAGTTACCAGTTCAGCTTCTTTGGCATTGAGTCGCGACTCCATATCTCCCAGCTGACTCAGAGCAAAGCTTAAATCTGTTTCATTTTCTTTATTTCTGACCTGCAGCTGCCGGTACTCCTCCTTGACCTTGTCCAGCTCCAGCTGCATCTGGGCCTTCTCATGGACTGTGTGGTTCAGTAATTCGCAGGCATTGGCCATTTTGACTTCTTCCACTTCTAGGCTTTGCAGCAATTTCCACTCCTCAGCGAGAGACCCCTGGTTGAGTTCACCCTGCAATACTCCTCTCAAGGCCTCTATCTCTTCACTGTGCTCATTCTGAACTTGCTTCCACACATCCTTTATTATATTTTGTAGCTCTGCCAATTCCTTTGCTAGGGTCCCAGCAGCTTACCTTTTCCAGGGTTCTTTCTCCTGGGTGTACTGACTGTTGGGGATGGAGCAGTGTCTCTTCTCCTCTAGCTCTTGCTTCAGTTTCTGGACCACCTTGTGCTCCCTCTAATACAGAGTTACCTGGCCTCTAAGCTCCTCCTCCAGCGAGGCTCTGTTTATGCTCAGTGTGGGTTTCAGCTCCTCATGCTGCTTCCTGGGGACACACTGGGTACTCAAATGCTCTTGCAGCATTTTTACATTGTTAGCAGTCTGGATACTTTCTTCCAACAGAACTCATTGTTTCTCCTCAGCATCCACCTGTTTCTCCTTGGCATCCTGCAGACTCACAAAGAGTTCTTGCAGCTGTCTCTGCAGCATATTTTCTGCCTTTGTGCGCTTCTCCAGGGAGACACGTTCTTCTTGCAGTACTTTCTCTGCATTCTGCAGTGCTGCCTGTATGTTTAACTTTTCCTGGGCCAACTATTTCTTCTCCTATCCTAATTCATGTAGTCTTTTATCTTCTTCACTGACTCGGACATAGAGATTCTTGCACTCTTGTGTTACAGTTTTAAACTCACTATTCAACCCTTTGAAGGCCTCTCACTGGATGTTCATCCTCCAGAGAGGCTCCCATCTCTGTTTTTAAGTAGCAAATCTCCTCCAGAGAGCCAACCAGCTCTGTACTAAGACTCTGAAATTATTTTTTAAAGGCCTCAAGCCCTTTACTACAACCTGTGAACTAACATTTGAGAGGCTTCAAGCTCTGTATTAAGCCTGTGAAATTCTTTCTGAGAGGTTTCCAGTGCTATGCCAAATTGATCAATGAAACTCTGGTCCTGGGCAGAATCAGCATATGCCTGTAACGCTCGGCCTGCCCACAAGCCAGACGAGACCCCGGGACAGAGGTGGAAAGGGTAAAACCACACACCTAGCAGCAAACGGGGGCACGGCCGGAGTGTGGTAGTAGTGTAGGTGGTCCGGGTAACAAGAATGTAAATGATACCGTACTTGACAGCTCTGGCGTAGAAGGGTTAAGTTTATATGCCAAGGGTCATGGATTGGAGAGGGCAGCGTAATCGATTGTCCAAAAGCCTGGGTCATGGAGTGGAGAGAGCAGCGTAGTAGTTTGTCCGTGTGACGTGTCCAAGGGTTGTAGAGGTCTGCAGCTTAGAAGTCCAAAGCAAGGTCCAAAGGGTTCCAGAGAGTAGCGTAGTAGAGTTCAAAGCAAGGGTCAAATCCAGGGAGGTAAGCAAGGATTCCAGGGACAGGAGCAGCACTGAAAAGACAAGAGAGGCCAGGCAACTGCAGACAGCACCAAGGTACAGAAGATATGCAGAGCAAAGAGGAAATGGAGAAGAGGGATTAAAAGGGGGCTGGGACCAATCAGAGATAGGGGAGTGACAGAGGAGCGGACTGAAGAGGAACCTAATAGGAGAGCAGAGTGAGGAAGTTTGAAATCAATGAGAGTGAGGGGAGGAACGGAGGGACGGACAAGGGAAGGGACAGAAAGGGAAGGAGGACCTGAGAGGCAAGGCAGATGGGGAAGGGGCGTGCCGGGCACGTGCGTGATATCCGAGGAGGCGGAGCATGGGGAAGGTGCACCGGAGGATCCAGGAATTGAGAGAAGAAGAGTAGGAGCAGAGGGACGGACAGGGGAAGGGTAAGGTAAGGAGGGAGAAGCGCGAAGGCGGAGCTGACAGGACCCGACCGGCGACACGCAAGGAGCGTGTGCCACGCCAGCGGAGACAGAGTCAGGCACCTGGCGCCAACCAATGGCAGCTTGGGTGCGTGCGCCCGTAGGGCTGACGCGCATGGGCAGGAGGTGCAGGGAAAGCAGCCAGGAGCGGGGAATGCCGCCGGGGAGCCTGAAAGGCCTGAGAAAAGGTAAGGATGCGCTGGACACGGGTATACCCGCAGCGCGGATCCTTAAAGTACCCCCCCCTCGAGGGTCGGACTCCGGACGGACCAACCATGGTTTGAGGGAAAATTTTTGGTGGAAACGTCTGAGTATGGAAGGAGCATGAATATCCGAATGTGAAACCCATGAACGATCCTGAGGTCCGTATCCCTTCCAGTGGACCAAATATTGGAGTTTGCCCCTGGAGAAGCGAGAATCAATGATAGATTGAATTTCAAAGTCCTGTTGTCCAGGTACAATGGGAGGGGGAGGTCGAAGGGAGGGGTGAGCGAACCGTTGGCCTTGAATAAAAGGTTTCAAAAGGGAAACGTGGAAGACGGGTGAAATCTTCATAGATGGAGGCAGTTGGAGTTGATAGGCGACAGGGTTAATCTGTTTCAGAATAGAAAAAGGGCCCAGGAACCTGGGAGACAATTAATGGGTTGGAGCCTTCATTTTGATATTTTTTGAAGAAAGCCAGACCTTCTCTCCAGGGATGAACTTATGGCCCTCCTGACGGAGCTTATCTGCCTGTTTCTTCTGCCTTAACACGGATCTTTGAAGCACTGCTTGAATCCTTTTCCATGACTCCTGTAAGGAAGATACCCTCTCATCTGCTGCCGGAACTCTGGACCTGGAAGGATGCATGGGAAGACGAGTAGGGTGAAATCCGTAATTAATAAAAAACGGTGATTCTTGGGTAGACTCGTTCTTAAGAGAGTTGATCGCGAATTCAGCCATAGGGAGTAACTCAGCCCAATTATCCTGAGAGTCCGAAGAAAAACAACATAAATACTGTTCCAGGGATTGGTTCATACGTTCGGTCTGCCCATTTGTTTGGGGGTGGTAGCCTGAGATAAAAAGAAAAGGTAATGCCCAACCTCTGGGAAAATGCACGCCAGAATTTAGAAACAAATTGCGTACCCGGATCTGAAAAAATGGACCAGGGGACACCATGAATACGGAAGATTTCCTTTACAAAAATGTCGGACAAAGTACTGGAATTGGGGAGACCCTGGAGGGGAAAAAAATGTGCTTGCTTAGAAAATCTTAGAGAAAACACTAGGGTTAGGGAGTGATCACAAAACCACACCAATTGAAACAAAATAATGGGTGAATATATGGTAATCAAAAAAGTGGGTGCAAACTGTGAACTGAAAAGTGAATCAGAAAAAGTGATGGAAGGAAAACACAAAATGGATGTGTCTCCTAAAAGAATTCACTATACTGCACTCCTACTTGATTTAAAATTTAACTTTTAATATATTTACATAAAACATATGTTACCAAAACGTCGTGTATTGTGCATTAAAAATAAATTAAATTAACAAGACCAAGCGTCCGTGTCAGTGAATGTGCGTTGGAATTGTCTCAAACAGCGAATTGATTCCGAATCTTTGGGATAATTGGAATGTCGGGGCGTTTCCATAGTGCTGCGATCTCGCACCGAGTGGCTATTGCAAAATGTGCAATTAGTTTGTTGTTTGACTTTGATAGGCCCTTTAGGGGTTTGTTCAATAGAAACAGCCAAGGGTCTGGGGGAATAGTGAGATCAAATATTCTCTGGATCCAATTTCTGATCGTTTCCCATATCGGGGATATCCGCGGGCAGGACAACAGCATATGTAACAGGTCAGCTGTTCCTCCACATTGTTTAGGGCACAGTGGGGAGGACCCTGGCATAAACTTACCTAATTTGAGTGGGGTGAGGTACCATCTCATAAGAACTTTATATGCGTTCTCCTTTAGTGTGGTGCATACCGAGCTTTTTGCGGCTCCTAAGAATATAGTATTCCATTGTTCGTCATCTAAGGTCTCCCCAAGGTCTTTTTCCCATTGGGTACAGAATGATGGCATTTGTTGCCTTGAATTTGCAGACTCGATTACCTCTCCATATATCGTAGATATGAGTCCCTTAGTGTCGGTTTCTGCCCGACAGAGCTTTTCAAAGTTCGTCAATGGGGGGTATGGGGTGAATTTATTATAGAATGCTCGGAGCTGGAGGTATTTGTAGAATTCAGCATGGGAAAGTCATTTGACCACCTCATGGTGTCACGGGAGACCATGCAATTTACACCTTTATAACAGCGATCATTCACTGAGCAAAACAATGTAATGAAATAAATTGAAGTTTATTCACACAATATCCCTTACGTACAATGGAACACAAAATACAGATTAAAAGACACACTTACTGGGCATCTGGGGTAAAAAAAAAAACTAGACTTTCCTAGGTGCAGGGAACTCTAAATAAGAGTTTAATCCTAGCCCGGAATCTACTGGTTCCCAAATCAGCGTGAAGTTCCACACGCCACCGCTCCCTTCTCTTTTGAGACCTTGGACTTTCTTGTCCACGAGCTACCACCGATCCTCTGGAACCAAAATCGTCATCAAATCCCAGCCGCATCCGCTGCATTCGATTTTGAGAACTTGGTTGCAAAAGTCAGGATTTATAAGCCAGGCCTTTCTGGCTTGAAATCGAAGCTGGTTGCTCTGCTATTCGCGCAAGAGCAACTTTGAAAAGCCTGTCCGCGCTCTTTTTACTGGGAATCTCAAATCTCATTGGATCAGACATTCTTTGTAGTATTCTGAGTTTCATTCATGGAACTCAGCAGCCAATCATCGTGTGGGAACTTTCTCAGCAGCCAATCAGAGCCAAGCTGGTAAGAAAAGCTGGGTCAGTGGGAAATATGAAATTGCCAAGGGACATGCGCAAGTTTGCCACCTATGTCACTGGCTATATCAATGCCACCCACTGGATCAAGCTCCACTAGGTCTGGCAGAGTAAATTGCAGCCCCAGCGACTGCCATTGTTCCCTGGACCTGGGTACTTGAGCCCTTCTATGCTACCCAAATGGCTTTCACACTTTTGACAGCTCTGGCTACTTTGAACTCCGATGTCTAGCAGACGTGCTGGCGCCTATGGGTTAGCCCTTGTAGTCTATTTGGGCATCGGTTCCGAAAGTGCCAAGCACATTACTTTATCTGACATTTAATAAAGCCTGGTTCTAATATATTTCCTAAGTCTCTAGGTATGGGGAATAGAATAGAAAATATGTACTTTATTCCTATCAGCTTTATTCCCCTTACACTATCTTTTGGGACGTAGTTTTGACTCTGAGTGCCCCCCCCCCCACCAACCTTATGTACGGTTGGGGCGCCCAAAAACCCAATACAGGTTCTGGGTCACCTGGGCACTAGCTGGGGTACCCCCTTAACCTAGGGATCCCCTCAACTACCGGGACAATTGTTCATCCCTGTGCCCCATTCACCTCTCTGGGCTATGCTGAAGCAGGCTACCCTAGTGGTGAGTCGCGCTTGTGTTTTCAGGGGAAGATATTGCTGGGACAATGTGCCTATATGTATCTTGGAATTAGGCATGATTCCCGGGTACATTTTATGGGCCGACAACACCGGACCCCAACTAACAAGGCACATTCTGACAACAATTCCTCTGCAAAATCCCCCTTGAAACTCGTACCCTAGCAATCCCTGCGCGCTGGCATGCCGGGAAAGGGAAAAACACATAAAATACTTTTAATACGCAAAGTACTGTAGAAGCATACAATGTTACTGGGTCCAAGAGCTAACTCTTGAACCCTTATACTCGGATCAGGGATAGCCAAAAACGGGCTTAACCTTTATTTGAGAGCCTGGTTACCCCCTACAATCACACCTGGCCTTTCACAAATGGCTGCACACTATCTTGGGAGACACAGATCAGGGATGACTTGAAATGTGAGTACAAGAGTCTTATTATTTTTGTCCAGGGACTACCCCAATGAGGCTCTGAGGGGTGGATTTATATTTCACCAGCTCACTGCTTTAAGGGAATATTTGTCCCTTGCCACAGCCATCCTAGACTCCTCACTTATCATCATCACATATTTTTGAAGGATACACCTCACCCCACTGGTTTCTGTGTCTCAATTTGTTCTATATTATAAGCATATATAACAATACTTGGTGATCCAGTACTTGAGCACCCATACCACTGTTTTGTTGCATTTACTGGTTGCACATTGATACCCTGATTTCCAAAACCTATGCCAAACTAGGTGTGCTATATAGGAACAAATCCTTCCTATGTCTGTAGCTCAGAAACGCATCACACAGCAGATGCTGATGCCTATTATAGACTATGGACACATAGTATATGGTATGGCAACCCAAACGTACGTTTGCAAACTTGATACCCTATACAACTCACTATGCCGCTTTGTCCTCCAATGCAACTACAACACACATCACGGCGAAATGCTCAAAGAACTAGATTGGTCATCACTTGAGTCTAGGTGCAAAGTTCCTTTGATGGTGCTCATCACGAATCAGGAAGCGGACCCAGGCTGAGGTAGGATTGCAGAATAACCGACCAGAGCCCAGGGACAAAATCCTGTTAGAGTATTCATAGTAAGTAAGCAGGCAGGGGTCAGGGCTGGTGGCAGTGGTGCAGAGTCCAGGCGACAGGCAAAAGGTCAGGGCAGACAGCAGAGGTGCATAGTCCTGGCGATAGGCAAAAGTTCAGGGCAGACGGAAGGCAGAGAGAGGTCGGGGTCACGGTCCGGGTCAGCAACAGGGATTCCAAATATGCAAAATGGTAATGTGTGACAGTGAATATAAAACGGAGCTGCAGCAAACAGAACTTTGCTTGGCGATTCCCACTGGGAACTGCAGCCTTAAGTAGCAGGCTGTCAGTAACCAAAATGGCTGAACCGAGGAGAAAGTGCAGACAAGATGGAAAACCGGAACTGCAGCAAACCCCGGCACAGATCAGGCAGAATCCTTACAGTTCCTCTTTCCTGCTTTGCCTTCAAATACTTTTTTGGCAAGCTACCCGCCGATCTGAACAAACTCCTCACCCCTACCTCATGAAGCAGTTATCATCTGAGATCTGCCACCAAAAGACTGCTTGTGATCCCATGGTTCAACGAAGTATCCGGCCGCTCATCCTTCTCTTACCGTGCACCCCACAACTGGACCAATCTACTGGAGACTCTCAAAGGTGCCACAGTCTAAGTGCTTTCAAAACAAAAGCTTTCTCACATTATAATCTGGACTGTAACTGTTACATACGCCTGTAATATATATTATCTGTAACTGTGCATGCAATGTCTTGTATATAATGTATAACCCTGTTCATTTAATGTAACTATGTATTTGTAACCATGTATTATTTGTCATCATAACTCTATGCCAGGACATTCTTGAAAACGAGAGGTACTTAATGTATTACTTCGTGGTAAAACCTCCTTATAAATAACTGTATTATATATATATATATATATATATATATATATATATATATATATATATATATATATATATATATCTATATCTATATCTATATATATATATATATATATATATATATATATGAGAAAAAAAAAAGAAAAGAAAACAGGCGCACACCTAGTGCATTAAAGTTTAACAATAATTTTATGGAACATTTAAAACCAGACAAATGCCCACTCACAAGTAAAGCGTTATTTGAAAGCAGTTATGAGATTGGCCCTCATAAGCCAGTGGTGCCGTTCGAGCCTGTAATGGTGTCCTCTCGTGCGCGGTCTCCTTCTACCGGAAGTGACGCTCACCCGGTCTGGTGTCCCGCACAAAACGGAAGTCCCTCCAGGAAACCGAGGCCTCTCCTGACTGCCTCTAGCTGCTGCACCACCAATCAAGCCAAACGATGTGTCCACTGATCTGCTTTGCTGAGCCTCCCACAAGCTGCGTTCCTCTCAGTCTGCTCTCAGTGGGACAAATGTCTGCTCTGCTCTAGCCACGCCCTACGCGTTTCGTCATCGATGATGACTTCTTCAGGGGATACCCATTGGTTGTATCCCCACAGTATTTATAGTGAGGTTCATTTGCAAACATAATTAAAAACAATTAATCAATTACAACATTAATAAAACACTTTAAACTAGTCCATTGGTACAATTACTAATACTACACTGATCACAATGGACAAGTTCTAAGGACCACACTGTACTATTGGAGAATTTTATAGCTCATAAGATGTTAACAAATATATATGGGTAGAAAAAATGAATATTGTACTGAAACTACCTATTTGTGCAATAGAGATAATTGATAAATGTATTAAATCAACATGTAGTGCCATATAGATGTGTGGCTACTAATTGAATTACCAAGTACTTACTAGTTGGATAGAGTTAACCATACTTCATGACAATAGATGACAATTAGTTGTGATTCTATTACACACCCAGATACCATAGTATTTTTGGATTTAGAACTATTTGTGGGTCCTCAAGATGTCATTCATACCAAAACACACTTTAAAACAGTGGCTGCGAACAGCTACCTACAATATGGTAGCAATCATTATAAAAAAAATGGTTAGACAATGTGCCAAAAAGTCAGTTCTACAGATTAAGACGCAACTGTTCAATGGACATAGACTTTTATACCCAGGGTACAGATCTTTCAATGAAGTTCCAGGAAAAAGGCTATGATATGGCAGTTGTTAACAAATCGTTTTCAGATGCCAGTTTACTGGATCGCGCGTCTTTATTGGAGAAATCCAAAAGTAAAACAATATCAAAAAATAAGGTTAACTCTACAGGTTCTGTACCTCAGTTTATTACACAGTTCAATCAGTCTGCCAAACAAATTAAGAAAATAATAAATGACCATTGGAACATCTTGGTTAGCGATCCAGAGATTGGTCACCTGTTGCCAACACATGCTCCTGTGATCTTCAGGAAAGCAAGGAGTATAAAAACAATAATTGCTCCGAGCAAATTAAAAACATCTAAGCTAGTCAACAATTGTAGAGTGGATGGATCTGTTCCCATTAGGGTTAAGGGAAACTTTGGATGCGGGAGAAGTAGATGCTTAACGTGCAAACATTTGATAAAAACCAATAAATTTAAATCTTATTCCAATGGGACATCACATGATATAGCAGAATATATCAACTGCCTTAGTGACTATGTGATCTATCTTATATCATGTGAGTGCGGTCTACAATATGTAGGCCGCACATCAAGAGCCCTAAGCACGAGGTTTTTAGAGCATCGAAGAAATATAATCAATGGGTGTCTAACACACAATCTCTCCCGCCACTATTGTAATGAACATTCGAAAGATCCTAGGTCCTTACGAGTTATGGGCATCGAGTTCATTCCCCCTACATTTATGGGTGGTGATCGTTTCAAAAGATTGTGTATGAGGGAGACCTATTGGATGTATATTCTAGATACTTTGCACCCAAGTGGACATAATGATCACATAGACATTAGCACCATAGTGTGATCACTCCAGGTGGGTGATCCTTCGGAGGTCTGGTTTGAGTGCTTCGGCACTCCCTCTGAACTATGGTGACATGTCAACTCTCTAAAATATTCATCCTTCACAGAATTTTTTGAGGAATTTTTTGAGGCATTTATTGCATTGCATTCCATTATGGCTATATATATTCCCAATAATGCATTGTACTGCGGATGTGTCTGTTTGAGTCCAGAACAGGTCTCAACATATATGTTTACATTTTTATACATTTTACACGTCATTACCAATAGAGGTTATACATTCATTCATATCATTAACTTCACATTTATATTTCATTATTAAAATATTTGGATAATCACCTACACATACACATTATCCAATCACTTTAATATCTATTCTTTATATTAATATATTTTATCATTACAATTTTTCCATTTCACTTTATCAATACATCACAAACACATTATTATTTAATATCACATATATTATACACCATTTATACAATCACTTCATCACTTCATTGCTAGCCTTTCTGAGCATTCTTCTGTTCTTGCTTAAACCATCTTCTTTGCTCCACCTCTGACTCCAATTGCAATCAATCACAGATGGATCATTCAACATGTATTATACCATGTCCTAAGACCTGATTTGTTTAATTTATGTAGCACATTGTTTGCTGAACATACTATAAAGGGGTTAATTGATGGTATTCAGTTTTGATAGTATTCTCCAATTCTTGGGATCTCTCAATTAAATCTTGTTCCAAATTGCCAATCATGTTTTGTGAATAGGATCACAACTAATTGTCATCTATTGTCATGAAGTATGGTTAACTCTATCCAACTAGTAAGTACTTGGTAATTCAATTAGTAGCCACACATCTATATGGCACTACATGTTGATTTAATACATTTATCAATTATCTCTATTGCACAAATAGGTAGTTTCAGTACAATATTCATTTTTTCTACCCATATATATTTGTTAACATCTTATGAGCTATAAAATTCTCCAATAGTACAGTGTGGTCCTTAGAACTTGTCCATTGTGATCAGTGTAGTATTAGTAATTGTACCAATGGACTAGTTTAAAGTGTTTTATTAATGTTGTAATTGATTAATTGTTTTTAATTATGTTTGCAAATGAACCTCACTATAAATACTGTGGGGATACAACCAATGGGTATCCCCTGAAGAAGTCATCATCGATGACGAAACGCGTAGGGCGTGGCTAGAGCAGAGCAGACATTTGTCCCACTGAGAGCAGACTGAGAGGAACGCAGCTTGTGGGAGGCTCAGCAAAGCAGATCAGTGGACACATCGTTTGGCTTGATTGGTGGTGCAGCAGCTAGAGGCAGTCAGGAGAGGCCTCGGTTTCCTGGAGGGACTTCCGTTTTGTGCGGGACACCAGACCGGGTGAGCGTCACTTCCGGTAGAAGGAGACCGCGCACGAGAGGACACCATTACAGGCTCGAACGGCACCACTGGCTTATGAGGGCCAATCTCATAACTGCTTTCAAATAACGCTTTACTTGTGAGTGGGCATTTGTCTGGTTTTAAATGTTCCATAAAATTATTGTTAAACTTTAATGCACTAGGTGTGCGCCTGTTTTCTTTTCTTTTTTCTTTCATAGGTATTCCTAGGGAGTTGTGATCCCTTATAAACGGGCTGCCTATACCTGGATGCATTCACTTGGAACAGGACTCTGTGACTTTTAAGGTTTTTTAAAAGTTTTTTGGAAAAAAGTTTTTATTTTCATTTTTTCATATTTTTTATATTTTTTATTTTATTCTAGATATTTTTTGTATTACAACAAAAAAATTTTTTTTTTCCAGAAGCATTTTTTAACAATTTTGTTATGTATACTTTGTATTAAAGTTATTACACATTTTATCTTAGAATCACATAGGGTTTTTTAATTATATTATTTCACTTTAGCCACCCCATAGGTTGTATCAACGCAGTTGGCTACTTATTCACAGTTAGGCAGGTTGTTGCATTAGGCGCTCCTTTATTATTTCTGTTTTGTTTTGATATATATATATATATATATATATATACATATACATATACATATACATATACATACATATATATATATATTATATGTATATTAGGTTTTTATCAAGTTAACCAAGATGCAAAGCTGGGGTACAACTGCTGCAAACAGCTTTGGCTCTATCAATTAACCATTTGAGTGCAAGATGGGCAGTGGTACCAGAGTGTCCATGGCGGCCCTTAGCCCAGAAATGGAACAAGAGGATTCGTCCTCTTCTACTGTTTCCCTACACTTCAGATCACATCCTACTCTACATGAGAACATAGGACGGATCTAAGGGGACAAAAATGCATTGTGACAAGATGTAGGCACTACTACTGTACAATAGATCATTGGGCCCCTGGAGTGCCAGACCACATCTTGGGGCACCCAAAGAGTTAAAAGGCATGCAACTAAAAGCAATTGAATGTTTTCCTTAGTTTTTTTTCTTTGCACTGGTTTGGTTCTAGCTTTGCAGGTAGGAGACTTTACAAAATGTAAGAAATAACACACATTAACCCATATTTAATAAGCAGTGCTAATGAATGGTACATTAAGTGACAAAATGCATAGGACCATGTAGAAAATATGACTATGGGAGGGAGGCGGGGAGGTATGTATAAATGTCTTAGGGTATAGTGGAGCATAAAACAGCAACCCACTTACCAAAGAAAAGAAATCCTATTAATTGAAATTGCTTTGATAATTGTGATCTTTCTGTTCTACTCTGGTTATGCAAACGATTTTTCACTATCTACAGTACATCTGTAAGTAATATAGGTGATTGGTTATGTGCCTTAATAAGATGATTTGTCTGACATATTCATGAAATTTATTATTTTCAGTTTGTGTCAATTCAACCAGTGGATCTAATCAAATATATCAAAGTTGAAAAACAAGTTTATTAAATTTGATTCCGACAGTAGGGGACGTGGCGCTAATTAACTTAGTGACTGAATGACGTAGATACAGTATAATTACTATGCAGGCATACTATAGAATGCATCATGAAAAACGATCGTTAGCATCTCAATGATTCTTGATTGTGCTATCTTACATACTCTGCTTGCTTCCTAACGACATACAGTACACAGAGTCCTCTCTATTTTGGGTCTTCATTCATAACACTTCGCACTGTCTTGAGCCTAATCAGTAGTAATTCAGCGATGCTTTATGACCTTGTCATCATCAGAGGTATAACTTTGATAAACGAGATGCAGTAATTTACCCAAAAGCTCACCTAGCGTTGAGTTATCCATCACTCACTTTAATTCATTTTAGTTCCCCCACATCCTACTTCACTCATCATAGAGAGTTAAGGACAATTTTGCTTTTCTGCAAATAAAAACAAACAAACTAAAAAAAAAACCTTATGACATAATGAATAAACTGTGGAAAGATGAAACAGATGGTAGTGAAATCCCAAAGAGGTGTTGGTAGTGGAAGGAACACATTGGAATGCAAGCTGCAACAGAGCCAGAAATAGTATGGCTTTATTTTTATTAGGACGAAATAGCATTTCACAGAGCTCATTTGATATGTGGATCATGGTAACATTCTCACACTACACAGTTTATGAGTCAGCCCAGCGCAATAGATTATGACCCAGTAATTATCGGTCTGTGCTACAAGTGAAATTATCTAGGATGACTTGTAATATTTATGAATGACATAAATGTGTAGTATTAAAGTAGTGCAGACATTTGTTCCTTTGGGAGCATGAGTCACTGACTGCTGTGTTTTTTTATTTTATTTGAGAAAATGTGATAAATTGGGTGAGTTTCAGTGTAACTGAAAGGTCCCTAATTAACCTCATGGGGCTTCTATTTATCCATGAGGCAGATATAGTACAGCAAAGGGAAAGAGTGATGCAGAATACAGGACGATCCTGAAGCTCTGCAGTTTCAGTGTTTGTCATGGCACAGTATATATAGACACAATGGAAGTCTTCAGTATGTGCAAAGATTATTTTGCACCATTATGAGACATAGCCTTAGCTTAATCACAATGTCCTCTGCACACATGATTCATTTTAACAACAAATGTAATTAATCAATGTACCTGCTTAGTGCCTCAGGAGAGAGCCACCTTGAAGCTGCTGATGTCATTGTTGATACAAGAAGAAGACATAACGGCATCTTTATCTGCTGTCAAAGTTCAAGGATCTTCTAGGGTAAACAATTTTATAGCATAATTGTGACTTCACAGAGTGAAACCCCATTAAAATCCATGGGACCACTGATTAAAACCAAGTGAAATTGCCTTCAAACGTGTGGTGTTCATTCCACATATGAAGAAGGATAGAAGAAAAAAACTGAGAGCACTGCAAAAAGGATGTGAACTGGAGGCCAATGAAAAAATAACAAAAACTTTATTGAAACATAACCTAATTGAAAAGAGAAACCTCTAACGCGTTTCTCGCCAGGGGCGCTTTGATAAAGTTTTGATAAAGCGCCCTTGGCGAGAAACGCGTTAGAGGTTTCTCTTTTTAATTAGGTTATGTTTCAATAAAGTTTTTGTTATTTTTTCATTGGCCTCCAGTTCACCACCTTTTTGCTGTGCTCTCAGTTTTTTTCTTATATCCTGCTTGCTTACCTGTGGATGCACGCTGCTGTATACCGGATGTCTTGAACTAACCTGAGAATGAATTTGTGAATACCCCATTCATTGAACTGTTTGCTGCTACATTGTTCATCACCTGGGGATTTGTCTGGCATTTCGGGGGTCTGCTGGTTCCCGTCGGGGGACCTCATGATCGCCGTGGTCAGCCTATACCTGTTCTATGTGATTGCCTTAGGGGCATTACTCATTACAGCTACAGCTTGCTTGGTGTTTAAAGTTCTGGACTCCGGTATGGATCGGGTTAATATTGTTGCCTCTGCGTGATGCACGCGTGTCTATTAGGCTAGTAGCGCCGAACATTGAGGTTCATTCCTCTATCTGCCACATATGAAGAAGGGCAGAAATATCAAGCAAGAGAGAGCATAGGGGTACGAGACACATTTAGAGACAGTTTCACAACTTGGAAAACAGTCTCTATCACATTTTGCACAGGAAAACCTTTTGGCTCCAGTGTCGTTTCAAGCTTTGAAACGGTCTCTGGACAAGTGCAAATTCTGCAGAATGTCTGTTGCCTATGTGGGGCATATCGTCTCTAAGAGAGGAGTCACCACCTATCCAGCTAAACTAGAAGCCATCGCTTCCTGGCCATAACACAAGTAATTAACAGAGTTGAGATCCTTTTTGGGGTTGTGCGGGTATTATTGTGGGTTTTTGGACAATTTCTGAGCCATAGTACAGCCGTTGACTCAACTAACCAGGAGCTACCTAAGATCTTATAGATACAGTTTGGCCCAGAGTGCCAGCAGCCTATTTCAAGACTAGATTTTACTCTATGAGATAGACCAGTTGTTGTTTGAAACGCGTGGGAGGTATTTTATTGTTCACCCTTGTATGTTGCAATAAATATTTTTTCATCTTTACTCATTGATAACTATATACAGATATATTCGGGGACAGTACAGGGAGATTTCAAAATAACTGTTCATCCCACGGGCAGTACTAAGGACTCGGGGCCATCCCTTAAGGTTAGAGAAAGGAAATTTCACCAGCAACAAAGGAAAGGGTTCTTTACAGTAAGTGCAGTTAAAATGTGGAATTCATTACCCATGGAGACTGTGATGGCAGAGACAATAGATTTGTTCAAAAAAAGGTTGGACATCTTTTTAGATGGGAAAGGTATACAGGGATATACTGTACCAAATAAGTACACATGGGAAGGATGTTGATCCAGGGATGAATCCGATTGCCAATTCTTGGAGTCAGAAAGGAATTAATTTTTCCCCTTAATGGGTTTTTTTCTTTGCCTTCCTCTGGATCAATAAGTAAGTATAGATATAGGATAAAGTTTCTGTTGTCTAAATTTAGCATACAGTAGGTTGAACTTTATGGACCTATGTCTTTTTTCAACCTCATCTACTATACTATATTATACTACTATACTATACTATCTCTGGGACCACAGGTTTTTTTTTTTTCATTACACTCAGAAGAGAATTGGATCGTTTTTTAGTGCCCTGGAGCCTGTTTTCAATCCTATTTCAAGACTAACAAGCTATTTGGAGACAGGTGGACCCCAATTAGGAGGAGGACTTCAAAACTATCAAGAGCAATCTCACCAACGCCCAGCTACTGGCATTCGCTGACCCACAGAATGCTTATGTCCTGCATGTGGATGCCAGTCTAGACGGATTAGGAGAAGTATTTTATCAGGAAAAGTCTGGCCAACTAAGAAAGGATTAACGCAGCGGGATTCCCATTCAGAAGCAGGGACCCCGCTGCATTAATCCTTATGGGAAATTAGTTTTTGGGCCGCGGTCAGGCTCCGTTCAGTTGCATTGTCAGGCTCCGTTCAGTTGCATTTTCTATGCGCCTAAATTCAAAATAAAGGTGGCTGCCTCTGTATCTCTATATTAAGATATCTATGAAAGTAAAGAGAGGTTCCAGTTATAACTAAAGAATCTCAAAATATCCATTCACATTTATCTGCTGCAGGAGAAGGCAGAGAAACCACATAAAGACAAATCCAAAAGGTGAATAAAGAAAGAATAGTTTTAGAACTGCTCAGTTGGTCACCATGAAACATACACTTTGTGATCAAGGGAAAAAAGAGTCACTGATTTAAAAAAAAGCCCAGTGCTTTGTTATGTGCAGTATAATGATGCTAGTTTAACATGAGGGAGGTGTAGGCTCTAAAGGGATGTAATTTAATTTGTGATGAATTCCCTTGAATACCTATTTATTTTTGATAATCAGGTCTAAAAGAAGATTACACTTCAGCTTCAAGATATTGTATGTGTTATAAATATACATTTGCTTTGAATTCAATTATATTACAACTTCAGGGTAATGCTTAACATGGCAAGGCATATATAAGATCATGTGGCTCTTTAAAATATAAACTGAATGAACAAAAGGAGATGTAAGAGAAAAGAATGGAAGTGTTACAGCTTTATGTACATACATTTAAAAGGTGCAATTCCTGGTAGCTGAACAAAAACCAACATTTTGTGAATAATTTAACACTATGATTGTCTTCTTTGAATGAGCCGTCCACCCCTGGAAATACCAACCACTTCATGCATTTTTTTTACCTGGGTAGAAAGCAGGGGGTTTCTGGAGATGCACCATGCTAATTGAAGCCCCCGGGACCCCCTGGTTCACAAAATGCATACAGGGAAATGTAGTGCGGTATTTACATGCAGCTTTCAGTTTGGCTCGAGTGGCGCAGGAGATTTAAACTGCCATTACGTCTCCACTGGGGGACAGCACCAGCAAAACCTTTATAGTTATGTATCTGAGGAACCAGACACCCTGCTTCCCACCCATGCTAAAAAAAGGGGTGGGGGATGAGTGTCAAAAAATAAAGTAAGGAGAACTTAGAAGTATGTAAGTAAGGAGAACCATGTAAGTATGCTTAGAGCCAAAATGTGGATGATTTTCTTTCTTTGGATGAGGTCTCTGTATGGGGGAGTGCTTGGCAATCAAGTTTTTCCTCTGTCTGTATACTTCCCTGTGTTTATTAGCGAGCCAAGATAGGCGTCCCGCTGATAACAATCAGCACTTTTCCTTTCGGATAAAACATTTTGGTCCTGAAAGCCAAATCTGACTAATTTGAGTTCTTGTTTGTTGATATCTCTAGGAAATTGAAAAATGTACACATATCATATATACAGATATAGCATATGACACGTTGCAGCGGGACATGCATAACGTGTCTGCAAGAGAAGGCACCAGTCAGCAGAATTGGATGATCTGAAAAGGCGTGGGGCTAAAGTTATCACTCCTGTTGCAATGGGCAAGCATGTGCAATATTATCTGCTTCATCTGTATGCAACACAAGTCCCCCACCCTCTGGGAGATTTCACTGCTACACGGTGTGATGTGGTGCATACCTGCTGGCTCACAGTTGATCTGAGTCTCCTGCAGTGTTTTGGAGGAGAACAGAACAGGACAGGCTTCTGGGGCAGTAACTGATTCTTTCTCTTGGTGACAGCGCCTCCATCTCCTGCAGGCCCCAGGGATGTGGGGACAATCTCTACAGGAGAACTTACTTCTCCTCCCCATGATAGATTGTAGTCTCAGGCTGGAACATATATTTGAACAGGATCACTATATTCATACACACTGCAGATGGTCAGCATACTGTACATAGCTCACATAGTGAGTACAGGAAGTTCTTGGGGCTTCACCCTGAGGATGTACCCTGGACCTCCACTCCAGACCAAGGGGCCTTGAAGCAGTCCTTGCTCTTTCCTTACTCCCTAAGGGAGGGAATACAGATTGGCAGAGCCCTGCACAATTGTTGTAGGTAGACCAGCATCTCTCAAGCAGGTAGAGGCACTGACTAAATGTAGCAGTGCAGCTCTGTAAATAGAAGGGAAGCAGGTACCAAGTCTGAGTCCCTTATTGGACACACACAGGCCTAGCCCCACTGCCTCCCCTGTGACTCACTGAAGCTGATGTGGGTGGGGAAAACCCATTATTACTCCTGGCAGGCCTGCTCTTACTGCCAGGAGGGGGCAGACTGGTAGCCAAGGAAACCAGTCCTGGCAACATGTACATCATTTAACTCCTCCCCTACCCCCCCCCCCCCATTGCTCAATATTACCATTGCCCATATCACATGTAGAGCAAACAAACACAAAACTGAAATGAACTATTTGACAATACATTGCAGTACCCTCTGGCTGTTTAAGAGATGCATTTACCAAATTACTCCTTTCAAGGGTCACATATATAAACCGAAAACGGAATACAATATATAAATCAGAAAGTGTTATAACATTCTCTCAATTATTCCAGAACAGCCGTACTGTGAAAATAATACATTTTATTATATATCTGTGATGCATCAAATAGGTTTTTGATTGATACATAGCAACCAAATATTTCTATAGTTGCCTTATCCCTGCTCCATCAACTGTGGGAGGTAATTGTCCCCATCTCCCTTGGTGCCACAACTGTGCCAGGGAGATCATCCATGCCCCAGACCACCCACGTGCTCTAGCCAATCTGGTAACCACCCTTCCCAACCTCATCTAACCTGCCCTCCCTCTGTCCAACTCCCCCCTTTCCCTTCACTCTAGTTTCCTTCCACCACACAGGCTCCACCCCTGGAAATCCACTCTCTCTTGGCATGGTCATCCCAGACCCCCCCCCCCTTATAAGAGTAGACAGTGTAGACATTGACCAGTCACTTCAATAGAGTTCCTTCGATTACCTTCAATTCTGTAACCTTGGAAGCAAGTCTACCCTTAAGTCCATCACACCCTATAATTAGTCAAGTCATTTCCACTAGGAAATTCCTGGTCAAGGGTACTGTTAAAGGGCCTTAACTCCTGTCTAAAATGGCTTCAATAAAAAGCCGGTATTGCTCTGAGGAATCTAGCAGGGAGCAGGGTAATTTCAGCTAGAGACAATTAACCAGTCTGCACCTGGATTATCAGGCAGGTAGAAAAGACTCCTGCTTGAACTGCAGGGGATCTCTTGAGCACAGAGGGACTGTATTGCCAGCAAGAGACTCACAGAAACATTGTCTTGACCACAGAAGGACTGTGCTTCCAGCAAGACACAAGGAACCAGACCTCTTCCAGGGCACAGCGGACCCTGGAACCCACCAGAGGGTGGCCCTTCAAAGGACATAAACCCTGACCCAGATACTGACATAAAGACCCCCCTGCTTAAGGTACCTCTTTGGATTTTGGGGTCATAGGTTGAAAAGAGGAGCTTATCTTCCCAGCCCTACAGATAGGGACTAGGAAAGCGAGTTAGCCCTTAAAAGGGATAGGATGTTTAATTTGTGTGCATCCGTAAAAAGTATTGCTTAAAGCTACAGGCTGAATAAAAGCCATGGTTTATTTTTCCTAAATATGTCATCCATGGTTATACCTCTGCACATGTCTCATACAGGTACCTTCACCTCCACCACCCTTTGGCCAATTAAATCCCACCCGCCTTCAGTGATATTATTATTTCTCATGTCCATTCTCCTTTCAAGCTCATCAATTAATCTGTAATGCCCTTGCCCCTAACACCAAGTAAGTCTACTCCTCCACCTGACAAAATGTAAGAATTCCTAGTCTTCCATAAAACCTACACCCTACTTGTCCTCTATAGAAGTCATTTTGGCCTTCTTCACCACTAATAGTTACAGACTTCTTCAATCCACCTACAATCCTAGCCAAATCATCAGCAATTTACTTGGACCCCCAGGTCATCTGTCATTGTTTCTTGATCTTCTAAATCTTCTATCTTCTTGTTGTAATCCAAAAAGCCCCATGGTAGATTCTAACCAATGTTTTCTTGTCATCTTCTTGGGCTAAAATGAGGTGTCACGGCCTTAAATATTGCTTTTAACGTCACATTTGGGCCATCTGATTGGCTGTTTAAACCATGTGCCGACTTTAATTCTTTTTTTTTTTCGGACGTCATTTAAAGCGAATTATGCCAGCCAATCAGAAAGGCTGTGCTTCATTTCCCTTTAACATGACATCATCAAAAGCAAGATGGCCACCGTCACATGGTACTTGAGCCAATCAGAGCGTGGGAACTAAATCCCCAATCTGATTGGCTCAAGTATCATGTGACTCCCTTTGCATGATGTCACATCCTTTCTCCCCCAAATCTCTGTCACATGGTCTACTACAGCCAATCAGATTAGGGATTTAGTTCCCACACTCTTATTGGTTCAAGTACCATGTGACAGCGGCAATCTTGCTTTTGATGACATCATTTTAAAGGGAAATGAAGCGCGGCCATTCTGATTTGCTGGCTTCGTTTCCTTTACATGACGTCATAAAAAAAAACCCCACAAAATCACATGGTTTTCACTGCCCAATCAGGGCCTTGGGAACCATTTGATGGAAATGTGATGTCAAAGGCCTAAAAAAAGCCTATGTCGCCACATTTTAGAGCAAGAAGCCGAGGACGACGGACCTCCTCCAGCAAAAAGAGGACAAGGGCGTGCCAAAAGAAAATACAGATGAAGAAGAAAATACAGATGAAGACCCTGAAGACCCCAGAAGACTCCAGAAGAGTGACGGTATGGATTACAAATGGAAAGAAAGAAGAAAAAGACTTGTGTTTTTAAAAAAATATTAATAATAATTTTACCTGGTTCTTGTGCGTGCATTGGTTTGTGAGTATGCGGTGTCCCCGGGATTCAGTGGGTGAGGTCATCTAAAGGTAAGTAAACAAAATAAATGTATATTGTGACAGAAACCAGGGGATGGTAATAAATTCCATATATAGGGCTCCCAGGATACTGAACAGTTTCTATCCTGTTTGGCCTGGGAGTGCAGCCTTATAATACATGCACTCCATCCCACAGTTTGGCAAGCGCTGGAACTGAGGGATGAGGGATCCAGACCAGAGTTTGTCTGCTGCCTGATTTCTGTCACCTGTCATGCTAATTAGAAATCATGTATGTAAGACTGATTTCCTGTTTCCTCTCCCCTCTCCCCAAGAGCCTGGAGACAGGAAGGCTGCTGGAAGCAGAGAGGGGAAAAGCTTCTCCACAAACAGGTTAAATAATTCTGTTCCTTTTTGTCTAAAACTGAAAAGTACCTTGTTTTGTTGTTGGAAGTGGAAAAGCCACTTCCACCCTGAGTTAGGGAAAATCTAAGTTAAGTTATCACTCAGGTGAGCAGCTTTTTGTTTTGATGTGTTTCTGTTGTATGCACTGTGGCAGTCTCAGTGCCTGGGACTTAATAAACCAGGCATAGCCTGTTTAAAGGAACAGCATGTGACGCTTCATCATTTAACCTATCCTAAAAGACCGTGTTCTAACAGTCCCGGACAGGCGGCGGAGCCCCGGAGTAAGCCGTTTGTCACATATGGTGGAGAATGCGGGCAGAACACTAAAAGGTCTGCGGGTTAAAGAACTTTGAAAAAAAAAAGGTTTTTTTTCTCTGCAAACAAGATGGAAGACGTGGTGAGTGCGCTGGTACGCAATGTCGCTGTCCAGAAAGATGCAAATGAAGCCCAGCAAAAGACTAATGCAAACCAGCAAGAGACTAATGCAAACTAGCAACAGCTGTTAATAGCCCAGCGAGAGTCAAATGCAAACCAGCAAGAGACAAACCGCTTGCTGAGAGAGGAGCAACAACGGTTCGCTCAAGGCTTACAGCAGGAACTCGAGATCCTGAGGGGGACTATCAGTAACCTTCCACTGGCAGAGGCAGCCCCAGTCTCGAAAATGATCAGGGCAAGCCACTACCTTCAGAAGATGGGGCCCTCGGATAATGTGGAAACCTATCTTCTCACGTTTGAACGCACGGCACAGAGAGAGGGATGGCCAGAAGCTGAGTGGGCCAGTCTAATCGCACCCTTCCTAAGCGGCGAATACCAGAAGGCTTACTTTGATCTAGAGCAAGCCGAAGCTAACGTCTATGCAAAATTGAAGTTCAAGATCCTCGCCCGCCTCGGCGTAACCACGGCTGTTCGTGCCCAAAGGTTCCATGCATGGTCCTTCACGATGGATAAAGCCACCCGAAGCCAGATGTATGACCTCATCCACTTCACTCGGAAGTGGCTACAACCCGAGATCAACTCAGCAAGCCACATCGTGGAACGGTTGGTCATGGACCAGTTCTTGAGGAAACTTCCCTCTGCCCTACGCCGTTGGGGCAGTCAGTTTGACCCCCACAATGCAGACGAGCTTGTGGCCCTCGTAGAAAGGTACAATGCAGCAGAAAAGCACCCACAACCCATAGTCGTGGAGCAACACCACTCCCCAAGGTTCCAGGACTCTTCCAGAGACGGTAAAAGGGTACCAGGGTTAAGGGGGGCTGAAGAGCGACAACCGCCTTCACACAGCACCAGCAACAGTGGCTCACACACTAAGGGCAACAGCCAACATGGGGAGCCGAAAAAAGGTTTTAAGTGGGACACAGACTATGTACCTAAATGTGTAAATTGTTATGAGAGGGGCCACACCGCGAAAGTCTGCCCACTAAATTCTGAACCCATGCAATGCAACAGCGTTGAACCTTATTCGCTGTGGTCCCAATGTATGGGCCCTAGCCCAGAGGACCCCATGAATAACCATCTGTGGGCATTTGTAAAGGTTAATGGTAAGAGGGTTCGGGCACTTCTTGACTCTGGGAGCATGGTCACACTAGTGTTCGAATACCTGTTGCCTTTAAGAAGAAACAGGTAAACAGTTCACAAAGAGTGGCAATTTGTTGTATACATGGGGATAATCATGAATATTCCACTGTTGATGTTTTTTTTTAAACAAAGTTTGGTTCCTTAGATTTCAAAGTGGGTATTGTACCCAAACTGGCACATGATGTGTTAATAGGGACCGACTTTCCCCATTTTCTAATAATGTGGTCCTCCTCTCAGAATAGCGCCCAGAGTTCAATAGCGGACCATAACGAAGTAACAGAAGAAACAAATCCTTTCCCTTTTTCAGAAATAGAGATTGACGAGGGCCCAAATAAGAAGGGGGAAAAGGAAGAGTGCTGTAAAATTCCCTTCCCCATGGCTACCTTGGTAGGGAATACCCCAAATCAAGATGTTGAACAGGCACTTACCACCCCAGAACAGGATAAGACCCTCGCTGACCTAGAGGTCAGTCCTGGGAGATTTAAGTAGGCCCAGTGGGAAGACCCAACATTAGCAGTAGCAAGGGGGAATATACGGGACCAGAATAGTACTCCTGACCAACCAGATAGGTCACTTGCCTACCCCTACTTCGAGGTAGAGAATGACCTAGTATATCGGGTTGATAAAAGGAAATCAGTTACAACTAAACAATTGTTGGTACCACGGACATTCCGTAATGTAGTATTACACCTCGCACATAGTCACCCATTGGGGGGACACCTAGGGGTGGAAAAGACAAAAGAAAAGGTTCTCCGAAGCTTCTATTGGCCTGGGGTTCTGGCAGAAATTACAAGTTATTGCTCCTCATGCCCAGAATGTCAGATCACCGCCCCGTTCAAAGCGTACCGTAGCCCATTGGTACCCCTTCCCATAATAGAGGTGCCATTTGACCGGATTGCTATGGATCTAGTAGGACAAAGTCCGCTAGGGGACATCAGCATATATTGGTAATATTAGATTATGCCACCCGATATCCGGAGGCAGTTCCCCTACGTAGCACCTCTGCTAAAAACATAGCAAAAGAGTTAATAGTTCTGTTTTCCAGGGTCAGAATTCCTAAAGAGATCTTATCTGACCAAGGAACACCATTTATGTCCCAAGTAACAAAAGAGTTATGTAAACTCCTAAAAATCAAGCATCTCAGAACCTCAGTCTATCATCCACAAACAGATGGTTTAGTGGAACGGTTCAATAAAACCTTAATGAGCATGTTACGCCGGGCGGTCGATAAGGATGGGAAAAACTGGGATTGTTTGTTACCATACCTGTTATTTGCCATTAGGGAAGTTCCCCAATCATTCACAGGCTTCTCCCCATTTGAGCTATTGTATGGCCGACACCCAAGGGGCTTACTGGATATAGCCAAAGAGACTTGGGAACACGAGGTTACCCCTTACAGAAGTGTAATAGAGCATGTTGCCCAGATGCAGGACCGAATAGCTGCAGTCCTACCTATAGTGAGGGAACACATGGAAAAAGCTCAAGAAGCACAGAGGAATACGTATAATAAGGGTGCTAGGGTCAGAATTTTTTTTCCAGGCGATAGGGTGCTAGTTCTGGTTCCCATCGTAGAGAGTAAATTCCTTGCTAAGTGGCATGGGCCATATGAGGTCTTGGAAAGAGTGTCAGAAGTAAATTATAAGGTGAGACAGCCAGGTAGGAGGAAACCTGAGCAAATTTACCATATAAACCTACTTAAGCCCTGGAAAGATAGAGAGGTCTTGTTAACACTAGGACCCCCAGGTCAGTCAGAGAATCGAGAAACTGACCCAGAGGTTAGCATAGCTGAAACCCTGTCCATTCATCAGAAACGAGAGGTTCAGAATTTAGTGAGAAGAAACAAAGAAGTCTTCTCTACACAGCCAGGTAGAACTAGCGTAATTGAACATGACCTAGTCTCTGAACCGGGGGTCCGAGTTAACCTTAAACGTACTGAATCCCAGAGGCCAAAAGAGAGGCTATAAGTTTAGAGGTTAAAAAAATGCTAAAACTAGGCGTAATTGAGGAATCCCAAAGTGGGTGGAACAGCCCTATAGTTTTAGTCCCAAAGCCAGATGGTACAACAAGGTTTTGTAATGACTACCGGAAACTAAACGCGGGGTCAAAATTTGATACTTATCCTATGCCCAGGGTAGATGAACTTGTAGAGAGACTGGGCAAAGCCCGATATCTCACAACCCTAGACCTAACAAAAGAATACTGGCAGGTTCCCCTCACAGAAAGGGCAAAAGAAAAGACAGCCTTCTCAACCCCAGACGGCCTCTTTCAGTATACGGTGCTGCCTTTTGGCTTACATGGAGCTCCCGCCACATTCCAAAGAATGATGGATAAAATTTAAAACCACATGCTCGGTAGGCTGCCGCCTACCTGGATGATGTGGTAATCCATAGTGAAGATTGGCAATCCCACCTTCCAAAGGTCCAAGCTGTGCTCGACGCAGTTCGGTCTGCTGGACTAACTGCTAACCCCGCTAAATGCACTATTGGTCTGGAGGAGGCCAAGTATCTGGGGTATTCTATTGGCAGAGGTTTACTCAAACCCCAAACACTCAAAGTAGAGGCGATACAAAATTGGCCAAGGCCAGTTACAAAAAAACAAGTAAGGACCTTTTTGGGGTTAATTGGGTACTATAGAAGGTTTATTCCCAATTTTGCAACTAAGGCAACCCCTCTAACCGACCTCACCAAAGCAAGAGGACCGCTAATGGTAAAGTGGTCCCCCGAAACCGAACAGGCCTTTAGAAGCCTGAAAGAAGCTCTCTGTGCCCAACCAGTGTTGGTCACACCTGACTTCTCCAAAGAGTTCGTATTCCAAACCGACGCATCTGAGGAAGGGCTGGGGGCGGTACTCTCCCAGGAGTTTCAAGGTGAGGAGCACCGCATCCTTTATTTACACTACCGACACACTTTATTGAAGTGTGGTCGGTACCGCAAGCCGGGAAATCTCCCGGCTTGCTAGTGGCCGCCCCTCGGCGTGCCGCGCGTCATAGACGCGCGGTCACGCGTCATCGGGAGCGTGCGCCCCCTGCACGCGTGTCCAGGGGCTCCCCGAGGGAGCCCTGGTGTCCCGCGATCGCGGGACAGCGGCAGGGGGTTCCGGGGGACCCGGCGGACCCGGCAGCGGTAGGGAGAGCGCCCCGATCGGAGGGCGCTCTTCCGCTGCTTCGGCGCGCGCCCGTCACACTCGGGCGCGCGCCAGGCTACTGCTGCGGCACAGAACGGGCAAATGCTCGAATAAACTGTGCCACAGCAGTAAGTAGGAAACTAAATCCCCAGGAGAAAAATTACTCCATAGTCGAGAAAGAGTGTCTCGCAATAAAGTTGGCTGTAGAGACGCTCAAATACTACCTGTTGGGGAGAAAATTCCGGTTGTCACAGATCATGCACCCCTTAACTGGATGTGTCAAAACAGAGAAAAGAATGCTAGAGTGACCAGGTGGTTCCTAAGCCTACAACCCTTTAAATTTTCTGTGGAACACTGGTCAGGGCACAAACATGGCAATGCTGATGGGTTGTCAAGGATGCACTCCCTAATATCCATGGTCGCTCATCCCTCGAGGTCTGAGCTGGGGGGGAGGATATGTGACAGAAACCAGGGGATGGTAATAAATTCCATATATAGGGCTCCCAGGATATTGAACAGTTTCGATCCTGTTTGGCCTGGGAGTGCAGCCTCATAATACATGCACTCCATACCACAGTTTGGCAAGCGCTGGAACTGAGGGATGAGGGATCCAGATCAGAGTTTGTCTGCTGCCTGATTTCTGTCACCTGTCATGCTAATTAGAAATCAGGTATGTAAGACTGATTTCCTGTTTCCTCTCCCCTCTCCCCAAGAGCCTGGAGACAGGAAGGCTGCTGGAAGCAGAGAGGGGAAAAGCCTCTCCCCAAACAGGTTAAATAATTCTGTTCCTTTTTGTCTAAAACTGAAAAGTACCTTGTTTTGTTGTTGGAAGTGGAAAAGCCACTTCCACCCTGAGTCAGGGATATCTAAGTTAAGTTATTGCTCATGTAAGCAGCTTTTTGTTTTGATGTGTTTCTGTTGTATGCACTGTGGCAGTCTCAGTGCCTGGGACTGAATAAACCAGGCATAGCCTGTTTAAAGGAACAGCACGTGACGCCTCATCATTTAACCTACCCTAAAAGACCGTGTTCTAACAGTTCCGGACAGGTGGCGGAGCCCCGGAGTAAGCCGTTTGTCACAATATGTTATTTTTACAGGTTTTTAAAAAAAATTGGATTGTGCCAGATTTTTTTTTGGCAACGTTATTGTCCCTATATTTATGTATGTCACTATGGTTATATACATACATACATGCATACATACATATATACATACATACATACATACATACATACATACATACATACAGCGACAATATATGGGTGTTACGTATTTTTAATTTTAATGTCATTGAATTGTTTTTTATGCTCATTTCTTGCCCCTGTATTTATGTATGTCCATATATATATATATATATATATATATATATATATATATATATATATATATATATATATATATATATATATATATATATATATAAATACAGGGACAATCAATGCTTGTATTACAAATTCTTGTTTGGCTTGTTTTGATGTTTTTTATATGTAGTTTGCTTGTTTGTTTAGAACTGTTTCTGCAATGTAATTTGTATTTTTATTTAGTTAGATGTAGTTTTGAGTGTTTTTTTAAATAGTTTATTTCAGGGGGGAGGGCTTTCTTTTTAATAGTGGCTTCTTTTTGGTAGTTAGATTTTGGCTGATAGTGTTACTTTGAACTTGCATTTATTTCAGAATTGTTTGGTTTTGTGATTTTAATAGTGAATTGTGTAATTCATTTTCGATTGGATTAATTGATGTTAATTTATTTTGTTTTACTTCTTGCTTTTATAATATGTTCTTATTATTTAGATGGCATTGTATATTGTTTGTAATTGTTTCTTTTAGTTTGAACATTGATTGGCATAGTGTTACATGATGCACAGAATATTTGCATCATGTACACACTGTATCATTCAAGTGTTTGATTGACATTTGTTAGATATTTAATTGGCTATGGGATGTTTTGATTTTGAGATGTGGTGGGTTTTACATTTGGCTAAATCATAATTTTATTTGGAGATGTGCTGTGTTTGATATTTGGCTATGTGATGTTTTGATTTTGGTTTGCTATGTGATGTTTTGATTTGCTATGTGGTGTTTTGATTTTGCTATGTGGTGTTTGGATTTTGAGATGTTTTGGTAATCCTTAACCATTTCTTTGTATATTGGTTAATCATGCCCATATTATACAGTCATGTGAAAAAGAAAGTACACCCTCTTTGAATTCATTGGTTTAACATATCAGGACATACAGTAATAACAATCACCTGTTCCGTAGCAGGCCTTAAAAGGAGGTAAATACAACCTCAGATGAACAACAAAACATGACATATTGTCATGTCATGATTTATTTAACAAAAATAAAGCCAAAATGGAGAAGCCACGTGTGAAAAACTAAGTACACCTTATGATTCAAAAGCTTGTAGAACCACCTTTAGCAGCAATAACTTCAAGTAATCGTTTTCTGTATGACTTTATCGGTCTCTCACATCGTTGTGGAGGAATTTGACCCACTCTTCTTTACAACGTTGCTTCAGTTCATTGAGGTTTGTGGGTATGTGTTTATGCACAGCTCTCTTAAGGTCCAGCCACAGCATTTAAATCGGGTTGAGGACTGGACTTTGACTGGGCCATTGCAACACCTTGATTCTTTCCTTTTTTTCAGCCATTCTGCTGTAGATTTTCTGGTGTGCTTGGGATCATGACCCAATTTCGGTCAAGCTTTAGCTGTCGGACAGATGGCCTCACATTTGACTCTAGAATACTTTTGTATACAGAGGATTTCATGGTCGACTCAATGATTGCAAGGTTCCCAGGTCCTGTGGCTGCAAAAACAAGCCCAAATCATCACCCCTCCACCACCGTGCTTGACAGTTGGTATGAGGTGTTTGTGCTGATATGCTGTGTTTGGTTTTTGCCAAACGTGGCGCTTTGCATTATGGCCAAACATCTCCACTTTGGTCTCGTCTGTCCAAAGGACATTGTTCCAGAAGTCTTGTGGTTTGTTCAGATGCAACTTTGCAAACCTAAGCCGTGCTACCATGTTCTTTTTAGAGAGAAGAGGCTTTCTCCTGGCAACCCTTCCAAACAAACCATACTTGTTCAGTCTTTTTCTAATTGTACTGTCATGAACTTTAACATTTAACCTGCTAACTGAGGCCTGTAGAGGCCGATATGTAATTATTGGGTATTTTGCAATTTCTCGGAGCATTGCACAGTCTGACATTTGGGTGAATTTGCTGGGATGTCCACTCTTGGGAAGATTGGCAACTGTCTTGAATGTTTTCCACTTTTGAATAATCTTTCTTACTGTAGAATAATGGACTTTAAATTGTTTAGAAATGGTCTTATAATCCTTCCCAGATTGATGGGCAGCAACAATTGCTACTCTAAGATCATTGCTGATGTCTTTCCTCCTTGGCATTGTGTTAACACACACCTGAATGTTCCAGATCAGCAAACTGCTAAAACGTTGGCTTTTATAGAGGTGGTCACACTTGCTGATGATCAATTAATCAAGGGCATTTGATTAGCAGCATCGGTCTGCTACTTAGCATCTTAATTCCTATGGAAGCAGTATGGGTGTACTTAGTTTTTCACACATAGCTTCTCCATTTTGGCTTTATTTTTCTTAAATAAATCATGACGGTGTAATATGTCATATGTTGTTGTTCATCTGAGGTTGTATTTACCTATTTTTAAGACCTGCTAAGGAACAGATGATTGTTATTATGTCCTGATATGTAAAACCATGGAATTCAAAGTGGGTGTACTTTCCTTTTCACATGACTGTATATACAGTATATATTATATATGGGCATGATGAAGCCACTGTACAAATGAATGGGTGAAGGGTGGGGGTAGTTGCCTCGTGGGTGGGTATCGGGGCAGGGTGGGTTAACCCCTTAATTACTTTCACGGTTATAAACCAATAAGGTAATTAAGGGGTTAGGGGATATTAGAATGTATGTGCTATGTTTTTGTACTGGCAACAGAGGACACCTGCTGTATCCTGACAGCCATCATATTGCTGTAGTAAGTAGAACTGTATTTATTTACTTCATTTATGCTGGTTTATTTGATTAATAATGGGCAAATAATCAGTTATCCATATCTGGATAATAGTTATTTTGCACATTACTGTACTGTATGTGTTTGTTGGTTGTGGTACAGGGTTGGTATCTTAGGTTTGCGGGGACCTATGGAGACAACCTAAGGACCCCCAGACGCCCACAGGTACTACCTGCGGACCCACGTGGGACACCTGCGGGGAAGAACCAGGGGGCCCACAGCTGTGGGGTCCCACGGACCCAGATGGACCACCCAAGGGCCCCCAGACCCCTGTGGGAACCACCCGAGGGCCTCAGACACCTGTGGGGATGATCCGGGGACACTCGGTGGACCCACTCACGGTCCCAACCGTGGATCCAATTAAGGCCCACGGTGACCTGCGGGAACCAGCTGGAGGCCCATGGCACCAACCGGGGACCACTCGGAAACCCCCAGACACCTGTGGGCACCCCCCTCTTGTGCACTGTGGGGTCTGCGGACACCCATCGGGACCGCCGGGGACTACCGTAGGCTTGGGGTATTAACATACAATTGCCCCCAATAAACATTGCAATACACAACACACACACATGCACACTATTAATAAAAAATGACATTAATGTAGCTTCATTACCATAGCGGATAGCCGCTACGGTAATGAATTATTGTTTATTGATATTTGTGTTTTTTAACTCTAGTGTAGATGTGCAGGGGGTCTCTGGAGCAGAACCGCATTGGTTTTAGGTCCGGGGACCCCCTGCTTCCCGAGATACAGGCCCCATTATGGGGTGCCGGTATCTCTTTGCTTTTACATCCCACGGTCACATGATCAGGACATTTAAAAGCAGAGGGATACCGGCACCCCATAACGGGGCCTGTATCTCGGGAAGCAGGGGTTCCCCGGACCTCAAACCAACACGGTTCAGCTCCGGAGACCCCCTGCACATCTACACTATTAATAAAATTTTATTTAAAAATATTTTTTACGGTGAGATTTGCACAGAGAGATTGGTGGATCTGTCTCTGCTGCAGACAGATCTCTCCAAATAAACCCTTCTCGACAAGCAGATCATCTCGCCATTTAGAAATTTTTTGCTCTCGCAGGTATTCGGGACTTCCTGCATACTGTGAGAGCAACTCACCAAAAACATGGCGAGTTCAAACCCCTGCCGAAAGCGCTTACTGCATAGACCCCACAGTGTCTCCTCTTCCACAGACGTCATTATTGGCTGCTTCTCATGTCCATCACAGCCACGTTGGAGAGGAACCTGCTAGGGTCAGTGTGACAGTGTGTGAGCTCACACACACAGAGGGGGTTACATCTGCTTTCAAGAGGAGGGGGAGGGCACCAAATAGGAATTTCTAGTTAAGTATAAGTTACACCGTACACTTAAGATGTTCACATACACAGTACTGTATGTATCTAAAGAGCTTGAAAGATTGACATTTTTGCTTAAAACAACTTTTTCTACAAATTTAGCAAAGCTCTCCATTCATTCCAGTGAGAGATGGAAAATTGCAGTCTTATTAAGGAGGAATAGTTAAAACTTCTAATACTGCATGATGCATTAAGCTTCATGTGCTCTAGGATTAATAAGAATGTTACTGACATTCTTATTTTCTACTGCTCTTACTGAATCTGATTCAGCTTGTTTAAGAGACCGTTTCTGTCCGCAGTTTCAGTAAGTTCTCTCTAGTGAAACTTGTACAGTATATCATTTAATTAATTCATCTGTATACACCAATCTTTTAATGCCATATCAGATTTAGGCCTGGATAGATAAAACTGGTAAAACAGAGTTAATATCACCAGTAAAAAAAAAAAACCAACATGGTCTTATTACTGCAATTGTAAGTTGGTATACATCATCATTGCACAAATAATTTACTGGGTATGATATTTTATCCAAAGTTGCGATTCAGGAACTAACACAAAATGTAATAATGCATTAATTACTGCATCGCAATCACTTTAATAATATTTCTGTAACCCTCCTTACCCAGCTCTAAAGAAGGTCACATCAAATTGGTTATATACAATGACAGTGCTCCAGACCTTTGCAGGGTGCTGGGTAGGTATAGGCTAGGCATGAATACGCAGATAGTAAGAAGATGGGCGCCAGGAACTATTATAAAAAAGAAAAGGTGCTTTATTGACATACGTTTCATCTGGACGGAACCCGTGGTAAACAATAATATTCAGGACTTCATCCCTTGGTAGCTCTCATTTCTAAGCTGTGGAGGTAATTAACTTGAGGACCTATTGTAAAGGAGATCATGGGAACTGTTTGCAGCTATGAAGCTGTAAGGGTTCTGGTCCAGGGTTTTTCTAGAACTTGCCTTTATGTTGCTTTAGTGGCCATGTTGGTTCCTGGAAAAACTCTTCCTAAACTTGGTAATTGGATACACCTGTTCCAGGGATTTAAATAGCCATCACAGACTCCTAGTACCTGCATACATAAACCCCGCTGAGGTATGGAGGGTTGTGTCCCTCCGGGGCAAACTCCTGGAGACTCACTCCAACCACCTGGATACATTGGAACAGAAGCTGGACACCATCACCATTATGCAGCAGACCCTCTTCCATCAACTCAGTGCTTCAAGTCCTGTTCCTATCCCCCTTGGGATACCCATTTCTTTTTCTAAGGGCCCCCAAGTTAACATTGTCTTCCAGGAGCCAAGAAACAAATTTTCCAAGGCTCTTGCTTTAACACTGGCGACACACTTTATTTGAGCTCGGCTAGTCCCGCGAATTCGGGTATACTCGGGTGTATTGAGGTTTGTGACTGTTTTCTGCCCGAGTGCATTGCGTTATTTTCCCGGCAGGGATTGAAGCATTTTATTCCGGCTAGCTACAATACTGCAATGCCGTGTAAAAACACATGAGGGCGCTTGCGAGCTGTTCTCTTGAAGCCGTCCCCTATAGTGAATTGTAATGCAGTATATATACTGTATATATATATATACTGTATAAAACAACCCCTATAACCCCTAACATACAGTACTGTACACATACAGTACTGTATATGCACATACTGGGGGCGAGATGTGTTTGCAGCAGAGAGAGATCCGCTGCTCTCTCTGCGCAAACAGCGACACATTAAAAATTACTTTAAATACATTTTTATTTATAGTGTAGATGTGCAGGGGGTCTCGGGAGCTGAACCGCGTTGGTTTCAGGTCAGGGGACCCCCTGCCCCCCGAGATACAGACCCCTTTATGAGGTGCCGGTATCCCTCTGCGTTTAAAGGTCCTGATCATGTGACCGTGGGATGTAAAAGCAAAGAGATACCGGCACCCCATAATGGGGCCTGTATCTCGGGAAGCAGGGGGTCCCCGGACCTAAAACCAATGCGGTTCTGCTCCAGAGACCCTCTGCACATGTACAGTATAAATAAAACACATACAGTATATACAGTAAATAAACACTTGTTCTTTACCTTAGCGGCTATGCGCTATGGTAAAGAAGCAGCATTTCTGTATTTTTAATAATATTGTACAGTGAGCAGGGGGTTCCCTGAGCCAGAAATCTAAACTCAGGGGACCCCCTGCTCCTGCACAATATTATTAAAAGTACAGAAATGCTGCTTCATTGCCATAGCGTATAGCCGCTAAGGCAATGAAGGGGTTAACCCACCGTGCCCGCTTTATTGTGGGTAGCGGGGGTGGGTGAAGGGGGTATTTGGCCCTTGGTGTGAGTTTAGGACTTGCGGGGGGGTTGCGGGTGCACTTAACCCCTTCATGACCGTAGCCGTTAATACCGCTACGGTCATGAAGGGGTTAACCACTCCCGCTACCCCCTGCAAGCCCAAAACAAGCACCGTTGGGGCTAATACCCCCTTCACCCCCCCCACTACCCACAATAAAAAATAATCACACAGCATCCCCGCAATACATAAATAAATAAATAAATAAATACAAATAAATACATTTGAAATACATTTTTATTTATAGTGTAGATGTGCAGGGGGTCTCAGGAGCTGAACCGCGTTGGTTTCAGGTCGGGGAACCCCCTGCCCCCCGAGATACAGACCCCTTTATGAGGTGCCGGTATCCCTCTGCGTTTAAAGGTCCCGATCACGTGATCGCGGCCTGTTAAACCAAGTAGAGGGATACCGGCACCCCCAAAAGGGGCCTGTATCTCGGGGGGCAGGGGGTCCCCCAACCTGAAACCAACGCGGTTCAGCTCCGGAGACCCTCTGCACATGTACATTATAAATAAAACACATACAGTATATACAGTAAATAAACACTCGTTCTTTACCTTAGCGGCTATGCGCTATGGTAAAGAAGCAGCATTTCTGTATTTTTAATAATATTGTACAGTGAGCAGGGGGTTCCCTGAGCCATAAATCTAAACTCAGGGGACCCCCTGCTCCTGCACAATATTATTAAAAGTACAGAAATGCTGCTTCATTGCCATAGCGTATAGCCGCTAAGGCAATGAAGGGGTTAACCCACCGTGTCCGCTTTATTGTGGGTAGCGGGGGTGGGTGAAAGGGGTATTTGGCCCTTGGTGTGAGTTTAGGACTTGCGGGCGGGTTGCGGGTGCACTTAACCCCTTCACGACCGTAGCAGTTAATACCGCTACGGTCATGAAGGGGTTAACCACTCCCGCTACCCCCCGCAAGCCCAAAACAAGCACCGTTGGGGCTAATACCTCCTTCACCCCCCCTACCTAATACCTACCTTCCCCTAAGCACCCATGTCTCCAGGTCTAGCTATCTGCGGGCAGAGTGTTCATCCACAACTACAGATGGAGACAGGGTCACCTACCTACGTCCTACTGTATCTCCCTTACCCCACTTTCCAAATACTTTACACGGTGTGTTACAACTAAGGGACTTAGACCCTACACCACATGTCATTTAGGTATGTAATTGGTATCTACATTAATTGGGCACTGTAACCTTAAGAGGTCTGACATATCAGTATGACACATCCAATTCAGGTCTTTGCTGTCTACATCTGCACTTACGAGAAACACACGTAACACAGCATGATCACGTAATGTACCTAAGATGCAGGCACTGCACTATGTTTAATCAACAGGGGCTATTATCCCCACAACATGTGCAGGCCACGTCATGATCAAGACTAATCAATTTGCTGCAAAACTGACAATACAACAGTTCAGGCCAGCAGGCGATCTGGGGGAAACACGCCCCCAGCGGTCGCTATGGCAACCATTAGCTACTTAAAGTGCACATTGACAGCGTGCATGTACCTTTGAGAAAGCGCGATCACGCGCGAAACGTGCGTCAGGTGACCAGAACGTGGTGACGTCACCGCATCCAAGATGGCGCCCCCGCGATTGTAGCTGCTGCCTCGAGACCGGGACACTTCTCCCCTGGCATTCTACTCCCCTTCTCCTCCACATATGATGGCGCAAAGGACGATACAAGCGCCAAGGAGCTAAGTAGTACATCTCACCAGTGTGCAAGACATTTATGTCTAGGGTAATAGGAGTAGACTGCATTATATGTTTTGCCTCCTTCCCCACACAGCTACCAGTGTGACAGTCTTACTACTATGCAGAATACTTACTTTACTGCTATATAACAGGGGGGCTGAATCTGGGGTAGTGCCCACTTACCGTGAACAGCACTAGCTGTTCATGCACTGTGCATATTCCCTACATGGAGACATAGTATGATTAATGAGTCAGTGTGTTTTATGCCCCTAAACCAATCAGGTATTAATATTGATTGGGTCTGATCAGTGTTGTTCACCGGTTTCAAGCTAGATTACTATATATGTGACCTCTGCACCATACAAACGGTAGTATACAGAGGCTATAACTGGATACGGTCCTTGAACCGTGCCTCAGGGCGTCCACAAGAGCACACTTTGTGCTTGCCCTTTGCAGAGCTCTCACATCATTCAGCTACGTATCTCTATGTGTACATCCACACATTATTTTTTGTGTGGTTTAGTATTTATTTTTATTTTTGTCACTATTATCTTTCTTGCGTCGTTATTGTTTTCACCCTGTTCTGGTATTTATTTTACACAACGTATAAGTGGTCTAGGGACATCACACAGATGTATACTATCTGACCATTCGGCTTTGAGTTAATCACCCCTCCAGATTTAGCTTCAATGACCTACATCATGTCAGGTTCATTGAATTATTGATATTAGGATTTCCATAGGTGATATGGGCCTCCCATTCTGGAGCTACATACAGGGGATTATCTGAGCGAAGCAGTCCACATTAAGGTGGTGTAATATCAATATCTCCTTACGATTGAGGAAGATTTTGTTGGTTTGCCTTCAAAGGGCTGGTCCTGGACTGTATATACCATGCCCCTCTTTACAAATATGTTTTAACCTTCTCTTGCGATTAAAAGGTTTTTAAATATATATTCATATTACAAATTACTGGCCTTTCTGAGTGCATTCAGGGAGGAATCTTTTTTCTGTCTGTTTACATATACCTTATCCTCTTTTGCACCAGTATTTGGCACGACTCAATAGTCACTACTGTTTTCATTCTCGCTGATGCGGGAGCATTCCCCATCCCCTCCCTTCCCCTCCTCCCACTCCTGGACTTATTAGTTCACCCCCCCCCCCCACTACCCACAATAAAAAATAATCACACAGCATCCCCGCAATACATAAATAAATAAATAAATAAATACATTTGAAATACATTTTTATTTATAGTGTAGATGTGCAGGGGGTCTCGGGAGCTGAACCGCACTGGTTTCAGGTCGGGGGACCCCCTGCCCCCTGAGATACAGCCCCCTTTATGAGGTGCCGGTATCCCTCTGCGTTTCAGGCCCCGATCACGTGACTGCGGCCTGTTAAACCAAGCAGAGGGATACCGGCACCCCCAAAAGGGGTCTGTATCTCGTGGGGCAGGGGGTCCCCAGACCTGAAACCAGTGCGGATCTGCTCTGGAGACCCTCTGCACATCTACACTATCAATAAAAATTTATTTTAAATGTATTTATTTCTCTTCATGTATTTATTTATTTATTTAGATTTATTTATTAATTGTGCTGCTGCTGCAAGTCCTAAACTCACACCAAGGGCCAAACACCCCCCTCACCCCCAATAAAAAAAATTCACGCACAGCAGCCCCACAATTAATAAATAAATCTAAATAAATAAATAAATACATGAAGAGAAATAAATATATACTGTATATATATACTGGATATATATACAGTATATATATATAATAACAATCCCTATACATATACTATATATACTGTGTATATACAGTATATACTGTATACATATATATATATATATATATATATATAGAGAGAGATATATAGATAATAGATATATAGATATATACAGTATACAGTATATATACACACAGACGATGAACCAATATACAAATACATGTAGAATGGTTATCAAAATCATACTGTCCTACAAATAACGCTTCTCTATACAGACAATAATAACAATCCATTTAATAATCCTAACTGATTTTACAATATAAAACATAACATTCCAATCCACACAGTACATTGCATTTACATTGTATAAATGATGCATAAAATCTATGCACCATATACATTCTGCAAATGAATGTTAACAATATAATTGCAAGCTACTCTACCAGTAAATACAAACACTTCCAAACAAGTCAACTATTTTAACCAATCAAGTAAACCAAAATCAATATGTACTGTAAGTACCAACCAGAAAACACAATTTAAAACCAAAGCTAACCCTTACAATACCAAGGATTACATCTAGCTAATTGTAAAAAACCTTATACTTTATACACAGCATTGCAATGTACATGATGAACAATACAGTACATTCCATGTATCTCCCTGCCTTCAGTGTAATCTGTTTAAAGCCCTCTCCCCCCTAATGTTTCTGTTAAACAGATTACACTGAAGGGAGAGAGATGTAAAGGCCTAAAGCCCCCTCCCCCCTAATGTTTCTGTTAAACAGATTACACTGAAGGGAGAGAGATGTAAAGGCCTAAAGCCCCCTCCCCCCTAATGTTTCTGTTAAACAGATTACACTGAAGGGAGAGAGATGTAAAGGCCTAAAGCCCCCTCCCCCCTAATGTTTCTGTTAAACAGATTACACTGAAGGGAGAGAGATGTAAAGGCCTAAAGCCCCCTCCCCCCTAATGTTTCTGTTAAACAGATTACACTGAAGGGAGAGAGATTTTACAGAAACACACATTAGGGGGGAGGGGGCTTTAAACAGATTACACTGACGGCAGAGAGATGTTTCTGTTACCAGTAAATCTCCCTCCCTGCTGTCAGTGCAGTGTATGTAAATGTGGGGAGGGGGGGGGGACCCAATGTGCATACTGTGAGGTCTAACCACCCTCACCCCCTACCCACATACCGTTACCCCCCCCATCCTGGCCATGGCCCCTCCGCTTCTGCAAAACAGACACAAAAATTAAAACATACAGTACAAGGTAATGTCCCCTAACCCCTTAATCACCATAGCGGTTATTAACCACTACAGTCATGAAGGGGTTAACCCACCCTCACCCACCACTCGGGATGCCTACATACCCTCCCACACTAACCCCCCCCCGTGAGGCCTAACCACCCGGTCAGTACCCACAAGGGAGGCCTACCCACATACCGTTGGGGAAACACCCCACCCCCAGTACCCACACTAAAAACAGTACAATGACCCACAATAAACAGCATTATATTTATTAAATACATTACCCACCCCCTGTGCCCCCCCCATAAATACAAGATTTATCCTTTTACATACAGGGTTCATAACGCAGACCCACGCTAGTCCCCGGTGGGCTGGCAGGGCACCTGGACAGACCTACAATTTACCAGCAGCATTCCACAGGTTCTGGAGGCCTGCTGGTGGATCCTGCCAGCACCATGGCCCTCAGGTGGTCTCCTTGGGTCACCGTGGGCCACAATTGGATCCCCACGGTAGGCCCAAGGATGTCTGGGAGCCCTTGGTCAAACCCACAGGTGTCTGCGGGGCCTCGGGTGGTTCCCATGGGGGTCTGGGGAACTCAAGGGTGCTCACTACGGGTCGGAGGTGCCCCCACAGAAGTGGGACCACACATCGTCATGCCCGCAGACTACGGGTCGGAGGTGCCCCCACAGAAGTGGGACCACACATCGTCATCCCCGCATGTGTCACCCATGGAACCACCAGCCTGCTACCCTTTAGGATACCCAAGGATACCCACAGGTGGTCTCCATAGGCCCCACGCAAAACCACGGAATCAAACCCTGAATGTAAAAAAAATAAACCTGGCCTATACATTCAATACATACACCCTCCCCCCCAACACCTACAGTACAATAATGTGCAAAATAAGTATTATCCAGATATGGATAATAGATTAATTGCCCATAATTAAAAACATTAACTAGCATATACAAATAAATAAAGTACTACTGACCTCATCAATACGAAGTGTCCGTTGCCAGCAAAATCCTTGTCTTGTCCACAACATACATAGCAAATACAAAGCCAATACATTGCAATTACATTCAGATATCAATTAACCCCTTAAACACCTTATCAGATAATAACCGCAAAGGTGATTAAGGGGTTAAGCCACACAGGCCCGATACCCACCCTTCACCCATGAATTTGTACTGTGGCTTCATCATGCAACTATATATATATATATATATACTGTATATATATACAGAGAGACAGAGAGAGAGATATATACAGTATATATATATATATATATACACACGTTATATACACACCCATGATAAACCAATATACAGTACAAATAAATGTAGAAGGGTTATCAAAAGCATACTGCCCTACAACCAAGTAAACAAAAATCAAAAGCCAATACATTGCAATTACATTCAGATATCAATTAACCCCTTAAACACCTTATCAGATAATAACCGCAAAGGTGATTAAGGGGTTAAGCCACACAGGCCCGATACCCACCCTCACCCATGAATTTGTACTGTGGCTTCATCATGAAACTATATATATATACTGTATATATATACAGAGAGACAGAGCGAAAGAGAGAGAGAGAGAGATATATATACAGTATATATATATATATATATATATATATACACACGTTATATACACACCCATGATAAACCAATATACAGTACAAATAAATGTAGAAGGGTTATCAAAAGCACTGTCCTACAACCAAACACTTCTCCATACATACACACTAAATTAAAATCAATTTCCTTTAATATTCATAACTGATCTCTCAATCTAAATCATCACTAAACCTCTGAAAAGCCATTTAAACAACTTACATACATTCCAATATAAATGATGCCTAAATATCTATGCACCATATACATTCTGCAAGTAAACAAAACTCAATTAGCAATCATTATTTACATCCCTAAACAATTCACACTAGATCCCGAACAATAAAACCATTAACAAATTCACGCCTAGAGCAGAACAATTAAGCCTTTGAAAAAATATAAGTACCGACAAAAATACAACCTTTACAAACCAAGCCTATCCCTGACCTTCCTCAAACACACAATACAATACCAAGGAATACATCTATCTAATTTTAAAATACTTTAAACTCACAATAAAGCATACTGTAGCAGCATACACAAAATAATTTAAAACACATCTAATCCAGTTTTTAAAACAACATCATTTCTTACCCTGTACTGTACTGTATGTATATATCTCTCTTGACATATATACATACATGCATACAGTGGCAAGAAATGATATACCACAAAAAAAAAAATACACATGTTTGTTAAAAAACCTTTTGAAAAAATTAAGAAGTTAAATAAAATACATTTCTTTACTGTAGTTCACTTACCATTACTTGCCCCCACCGACTCCCGTTGCGCAGCTTACTCACGAACCAATCCACGATCAGGAACCCATAAAATAATAAACCAGAAAATAATAAACATTAAACTAAAAATCCAAACCAATCCACGGGTCTTCTATCTGTAATCCATCTTCATCTGTGTTCTTCTTTCTTCTATCTCCTTCCAGCGGGGCGGGGCGGGGTCTTCTCCCCGTCTGCGGCCACGCCCTGGTCTTCTTTCTTTCCCGGAGGTCCTTCCTCCGCGGCGTCTGGCTTCAAAATGAGACGACATAGGCTTTTAAAGTCCTATGACGTCCCATTTTGCGTCATGGTTCCCACGGTCCTGATTGGACCGTGAAAACCATGTGTTTTGGCCGACAAAAAAAAATGATGACGTCACTTAAAGGGAATGAAAGCACAGCCAATCAGAATGGCTTTGCTTCAATTGCCTTTAAGATGACGTCATGAAAAGGCACATGGCCGCCGTCACATGGTATGGTAGCCAATCAGAGTAGGGATGGAGTTCCCACGCTCTGATTGGCTACCATACCATGTGATCATTTGATGTCATCATTTTTTTTTGGTCGGCCAAAACACATGGTTTTCACGGTCCAATCAGGACCGTGGGAACCATGACGCAAAATGTGACGTCATAGGACTTTAAAAGCCTATGTCGTCTCATTTTGAAGCCAGACGCCGCGGAGGAAGGACCTCCGGGAAAGAAAGAAGACCAGGGCGTGGCCGCAGATGGGGAGAAGACCCGCCCCACCCCGCTGGAAGCGCTAGAAGAAAGAAGAACACAGATGAAGATGGATTACAGATAGAAGACCCGTGGATTGGTTTGGATTTTTAGTTTAATGTTTATTATTTTCTGGTTTATTATTTTATGGGTTCCTGATCGTGGATTGGTTCGTGAGTAAGCTGCGCAACGGGAGTCGGTGGGGGCAAGTAATGGTAAGTGAACTACAGTAAAGAAATGTATTTTATTTAACTTGTTAATTTTTTCAAAAGGTTTTTTAACAAACATGTGTATTTTTTTTTTTTTGTGGTATATCATTTCTTGCCACTGTATGTATGTATGTATATATGTCTAGAGAGATATATACATACAGTACAGTACAGGGTAAGAAATGATGTTGTTTTAAAAGCTGGATTAGATGTGTTTTAAATTATTTTGTGTATGCTGCTACAGTATGCTTTATTGTGAGTTTAAAGTATTTTAAAATTAGATAGATGTGTTCCTTGGTATTGTATTGTGTGTTTGAGGAAGGTCAGGGATAGGCTTGGTTTGTAAAGGTTGTATTTTTGTCGGTACTTATATTTTTTCAAAGGCTTAATTGTTCTGCTCTAGGCGTGAATTTGTTAATGGTTTTATTGTTCGGGATCTAGTGTGAATTGTTTAGGGATGTAAATAATGATTGCTAATTGAGTTTTGTTTATTTGCAGAATGTATATGGTGCATAGATATTTAGGCATCATTTATATTGGAATGTATGTAAGTTGTTTAAATGGCTTTTCAGAGGTTTAGTGATGATTTAGATTGAGAGATCAGTTATGAATATTAAAGGAAATTGATTTTAATTTTGTGTGTATATGTATGGAGAAGTGTTTGGTTGTAGGACAGTGCTTTTGATAACCCTTCTACATTTATTTGAACTGTATATTGGTTTATCATGGGTGTGTATATAACGTGTGTATATATATATATATATATATATATATATATATATATATATATATATATACTGTATATATATCTCTCTCTCTCTCTCTCTCTCTCTCTCTCTCTCTTTCTCTCTGTCTCTCTGTATATATATATACAGTATAAATATATATAGTTGCATGATGAAGCCACAGTACAAATTCATGGGTGAGGGTGGGTATCGGGCCTGTGTGGCTTAACCCCTTAATCACCTTTGCGGTTATTATCCGATAAGGTGTTTAAGGGGTTAATTGATATCTGAATGTAATTGCAATGTATTGGCTTTTGATTTTTGTTTACTTGGTTGTAGGGCAGTATGCTTTTGATAACCCTTCTACATTTATTTGTACTGTATATTGGTTTATCATGGGTGTGTATATAACGTGTGTATATATATATATATATATATATATATATATATATATATATATATATATATATATACTGTATATATCTCTCTCTCTGTCTCTCTGTATATATATACAGTATATATATATATAGTTGCATGATGAAGCCACAGTACAAATTCATGGGTGAAGGGTGGGTATCGGGCCTGTGTGGCTTAACCCCTTAATCACCTTTGCGGTTATTATCTGATAAGGTGTTTAAGGGGTTATTTGATATCTGAATGTAATTGCAATGTATTGGCTTTGTATTTGCTATGTATGTTGTGGGCAAGACAAGGATTTTGCTGGCAACGGACACTTCGTATTGATGAGGTCAGTAGTACTTTATTTATTTGTATATGCTAGTTAATGTTTTTAATAATGGGCAATTAATCTATTATCCATATCTGGATAATAGTTATTTTGCACATTATTGTACTGTAGGTGTTGGGGGGGAGGGTGTATGTATTGAATGTATAGGCCAGGTTTATTTTTTTTACATTCAGGGTTTGATTCCGTGGTTTTGCGTGGGGCCTATGGAGACCACCTGTGGGTATCCTCGGGTATCCTAAAGGGTAGCAGGCTGGTGGTTCTACGGGTGACACATGCGGGGATGACGATTTGTGGTCCCACTTCTGTGGGGGCACCTCCGACCCGTAGTCTGCGGGCATGACGATATGTGGTCCCACTTCTGTGGGGGCACCTCCGACCCGTAGGTGCGGGGATTATGATGTGTGGTCCCACTTCTGTGGGGCACCGCGGACCTGTAGTGAGCACCCGTGAGTTCCCCAGACCCCCATGGGAACCACCCGAGACCCGCAGACACCTGTGGGTTTGACCCGGGGCTCCCAGACATCCTTGGGCCTACCGTGGGGACCCAATTGTGGCCCACGGTGACCCAAGGAGACCACCTGAGGGCCATGGTGCTGGCAGGATCCACCAGCAGGCCTCCAGAACCTGTGGAATGCTGCTGGTAAACTGTTGGTCTGTCCAGGTGCCCTGCCAGCCCACCGGGGACTAGCGTGGGGATGCGTTATGAACCCTGTATGTAAAAGGATAAATCTTGTATTTATGGGGGGGCACAGGGGGTGGGTAATGTATTTAATAAATATAATGCTGTTTATTGTGGGTCATTGTACTGTTTTTAGTGTGGGTACTGGGGGTGGGGTGTTTCCCCAACGGTATGTGGGTAGGCCTCCCTTGTGGGTACTGACTGGGTGGTTAGGCCTCACGGGGGGGGGGGTTAGTGTGGGAGGGTATGTAGGCATCCAGAGTGGTGGGTGAGGGTGGGTTAACCCCTTCATGACTGTAGCGGTTAATAACCGCTAAGGTGATTAAGGGGTTAGGGGACATTACTTTGTACTGTATGTTTTAATTTTTGTGTCTGTTTTGCAGAAGCGGAGGGGCCATGGCCAGGATGGGGGGGGTAACAGTATGTGGGTAGGGGGTGAGGGTGGTTAGACCTCACAGTATGCACATTGGGTCCCCCCCTCCTCCCCACATTTACATACATTGCACTGACAGCAGGGAGGGAGATTTACTGGTAACAGAAACATCTCTCTGCCTTCAGTGTAATCTGTTTAAAGCCCCCTCCCCCCTAATGTGTGTTTCTGTAAAATCTCTCTCCCTTCAGTGTAATCTGTTTAACAGAAACATTAGGGGGGAGGGGGCTTTAGGCCTTTACATCTCTCTCCCTTCAGTGTAATCTGTTTAACAGAAACATTAGGGGGGAGGGGGCTTTAGGCCTTTACATCTCTCTCCCTTCAGTGTAATCTGTTTAACAGAAACATTAGGGGGGAGGGGGCTTTAAACAGATTACACTGAAGGCAGGGAGATACAGGAAATGTACTGTATTGTTCATCATGTACATTGCAATGCTGTGTATAAAGTATAAGGTTTTTTACAATTAGATAGATGTAATCCTTGGTATTGTAAGGGTTAGCTTTGGTTTTAAATTGTGTTTTCTGGTTGGTACTTACAGTATATATTGATATTGGTTTACTTGATTGGTTAAAATAGTTGACTTGTTTGGAAGTGTTTGTATTTACTGGTAGAGTAGCTTGCAATTATATTGTTAACATTCATTTGCAGAATGTATATGGTGCATAGATTTTATGCATCATTTATACAATGTAAATGCAATGTACTGTGTGGATTGGAATGTTATGTTTTATATTGTAAAATCAGTTAGGATTATTAAATGGATTATTATTATTGTCTGTATACAGGAGCGTTATCTGTAGGACAGTATGATTTTGATAACCATTCTACATGTATTTGTATATTGGTTCATCATGTGTGTATATATACTGTATACTGTATATATATATATACAGTGCTTGACAAATCACCCAAAAATCTACTCGCCGAACCAAAAAATCTACTCGCCACCTAGTCCCGCCCCAACCCCGCCTCTAGTCCCGCCCCCAACCCCGCCTCTAATCCCGCCCCCAGCCCCGCATTTAAAAAAAACCATAAATGAAATAAATTTAATAAATTTCTAGTAAGAACATTCGTTTTTGACATAAATTTATTTATTGTATTACATTATACTACAATTAGTCCTTGTTTTGTGTGTGTGTATGTGTGTGTATAAATGTCGAATCTAGAAAAAAAAGCCAGATGTGAATGACTAGTTTCCTGCACCCCTTAACTAGTGCCTGGATGCCCCCGCTTCAGAATGTTTAAAGCAGCAATCCCACCTGGTATCTTACCTGATCCGCAGACCCTCAATGTCCAGGTACCTCATTCCCACAATGTTATACATTGGAGGGGATGTGTTCCCTACCTGTCTTCTGGGTTACGGGGGATTCCAATGTCTTCTGTGTGAAGCTTGAGTCAGATCTGGAAGAAAGCAGTATAGGTTATTTCGGTGTAGTATAGGGCAGTTAAGATATACAGGGTAAATAAAATATCCAGATCCAGATTTTGAGACAGAGAGAGGGTGAGACAGAGAGAGGGTGAGACAGAGAGAGGGTGAGACAGAGAGAGGATGAGACAGAGAGAGAGAGAGGGTGAGAGAGAGACGGAGAGAGGGTGAGAGAGAGACGGAGAGAGGGTGAGAGAGATATGGAGAGAGGGTGAGAGAGAGATGGAGAGAGGGTGAGAGGACGGAGAGAGGGTGAGAGAGAGACCGAGAGAGGGTGAGAGAGAGACGGAGAGAGGGTGAGAGGGAGACGGAGAGAGGGAGAGAGGGAGAGACAGAGGGAGAGACAGAGGGAGAGAGAGAGGGTGAGAGACGGAGAGAGGGTGACTGTGGGGGGAATGGGTGACTGGGTGGGGTGATGGGGAGACTGGGTGGGGTGATGGGGTGACTGGGTGGGGTGATGGGGTGACTGGGTGGGGTGATGGGGTGACTGGGTGGGTGATTGGGTGGGGTGACTGGGTGGGTGATTGGGTGGGGTGACTGGGTGGGTGATTGGGTGGGGATTATTGACTGACTGGGTGGGGTGACTGGGCAGGGGGGTGGGGTGACTGGGCAGGGGGGTGGGATGACTGGGTGGGGTGGGGGGATGACTGACTGGGTGGGATGGGGGGATGACTGACTGGGTGGGGGGATGACTGACTGGGTGGGGTGGGGGAATGACTGACTGGGTGGGGTGGGGGGTACCTTTGGTGTTCTACACGTTCTCTCTCTCTCTCTCTTACACACACACACACACACACACACACACACACACACACACACACACACACACACACACACACACACACACACACACACACACACACACACACACACACACCACTCTCTCTCATACATACACACACACACACCACTCTCTCTCATACATACACACACACACACTCTCATACACACACACTCTGTGGAACCGGAGGGCAAGCGGGACAGGGGGGGGAAATCCCCTGCCCCGTGCGAGCAGCCACGGGGACAGGAGCGGAGACCAAAGGGGAAGCAGGTTTGGGGGGGGGAACATTCCCCGCTGTCATCTCCTGCCCGGGCGTGCAGCCACAGGGACAGGAGCAGAACCGGAGGGCAAGCCGGGCAGGGGGGGGGGGGGGAGATGGGGGGAGAAATCCCCTGCTGTCATCTCTTGCCCGACAGCAGCGGAGACTGGAGGGGATGAGGAGGGAAGCGCGGGCAGGAGACGGAGACGGACAGCGCGCGCGAGGAGAAGCCATTACCCCTGCAGAGAAGGGCTCCATTCCGCGTCACGACCAATTGGCCAATCAGCCAGGAGGATATTTTTTTTGTTATTTTTTTTTTTTAATTTTTTTAAATTTGCGCAGAGCAGGGGGAAAAAGTAGCTGGCCACGGGCCAATTTCCGTTCGCGCCTGGCGAGTGGGCGACTGGGTTTGTCGAGCACTGTATATATATATATATATATATATATATATATATATATGTATATATATACACAGTATATACTGTATATGTATAGGGATTGTTATTATATATATACTGTATATATATCCAGTATATATATACAGTATATATTTATTTCTCTTCATGTATTTATTTATTTATTTAGATTTATTTATTTATTTTTTGGCGGCTGCTGTGTGTGTGTATTTTTTTTATTGTGGGTAGCGGGGGTGGGTGAATGGGGTATTAGCCCCAACGGTGCTTGTTTAGGGCTTGCGGGGGGGTAGCGGGAGGGCTTAACCCCTTCATGACCGTAGCGGTATTAACTGCTACGGTCGTGAAGGGGTTAAGTGAACCCGCAACCCCCCCGCAAGTCCTAAACTCACACCAAGGGCCAAATACCCCCCTCACCCATCCCCACTACACACAATAAAGCGGGCACGGTGGGTTAACCCCTTCATTGCCTTAGCGGCTATCCACTATTGTAATGAAGCAGCATTTCTGTATTTTTAATCATATTGAGCAGGAGCAGGGGGGGGTACCTGAGCATTAATTTCTGGCTCAGGGAACCCCCTGCTCACTGTACAATATTATTAAAATACAGAAATGCTGCTTCTTTACCATAGCGCATAGCCGCTAAGGTAAAGAACGAGTGTTTATTTATACTGTATACTGTATGTGTTTTATTGATACTGTACATGTGCAGAGGGTCTCCAGAGCAGAACCGCACTGGTTTCAGGTCTGGGGACCCCCTGCTCCCCGAGATACAGGCCCCTTTAGGGGGTGCCGGTATCCCTCTACTTGGTTTACAGGCCGCGATCACGTGGTCGGGCCCTTAAAACCAAGCAGAGGGATACCGGCACCCCCTAAAGGGGGCTGTGTCTCGGGGAGCAGGGGTTTCCCAGACCTGAAACAAACGCGGTTCAGCTCCAGAGACCCCCTGCACATCTACACTATCAATAAAAATGTATTTCAAATAATTTTTAATGTGCGGATGTTTGCGCAGATAGAGAGCAGCGGATATCTCTCTGCTGTAAACACATCTCGCCCCCGCCGCCCATACAGTAGTATCATTTATGTATGTGCATATACAGTACTATATGTGTACAGTACTGTATGTTAGGGCTTTTAGGGGTTGTTTTTATACAGTATATATATTTATATATATACTGTGTATATACAGTACTGTATATATATATACTGCATTACAATTCATGAATTTATGCCATCTGGTGGACACGCGAAGCATTGCAGCCTATTAAATCCTGATCATTATCATTTAACAGATCAGGCCACCGTCAGCCAGGCATGAACCGTGGCTGGGAAGGCAAACGCAACGCGGCTTGTCAGAGGTGAGGAGCGGCGCATTCCAGGTATCTGCCAGGTACAAACTGGGCATTTGCTCGAATAAAGTGTGTCGCAGCAGTAATGTCAAGTTTCTCTGTCTCTGATTTCCCTGCAATGTTTGATATACTTATTATTGATTCGAAGACTCCTGTTTTAAAGACAAAATCCCCTACTAACGGGTTCCCTGCAATGTTTGATATCCATATACGTGTTGCTAAGACTCTTGCCTTAAAGTTCCCCACAATATTTGGTGTACCTACACTAATACAGTACAATTCTCCAGTTTCCCACTTCAGAGACAAGTGTATCCCCTTCTGATTCCTCTGTAGTACCTGTAGTAACCCATGTTGATTTAAAAGCACCTGCTTTAAATACACACTTTCTTTTCGTGACACTTCTGCAGTTCCTGGTTTAACCACTGCTGCTTTTCAGTCTCTCGCTTGAGACAAATTTACATGTTCCTGAGTCCTCTGCAGTTTCTGATGTACCCATTTCTAATCCCCAAATTCTCACAACAAAGACAGGGTTACCTCTCACTCATTTCCCTACAGAACCAGATATATTCCTTACTGATTCAAAGTACCTCGCTTTAAAGAGGTTACTGCTCCCTGATTACTGTGCAGAGCCTAATGTACCTATTGCTGATTCATATGTCATATGCTCCCACTTTGAAGACAAGCACACTCCTTTCTGGTTCACCTGCTGTATCTGATGCATCATCTGTTGATACTATGACCCAGGGCCGCCAACAGAAATCATGGGGCCCAAGACAAATGAAAGGAGCAGGACACCCCCCCCCGCCTCCATAGTGCACCTGCTCCCCCCCCCCCCCGCCGAACCCATAGCACACCTACCATGAAAAGATATATTTTAGCGCGCAACTTTTACTTAACTGTTTTCTTATTGAGATACAGAAAAAAACATTACAATGCAACCTGTTTATTTTTATATTTTCAACAAAAGATAGGTGACTGTCTGCCTGGGTGACTGGGGGGGTGAGTGAGTGAGTGAGTGACTGAGTGGGTGGGTGGGTGACTGGGTGGGTGAGTGAAAGGATGAGTGTGTGGGTGAGTGTCTGGGAGGGTCAGTGACTGGGTGGGTGAGTGAGTGACTGGGTGGGTGATTGGGTGAGTGAGTCACTGGGTGGGTGAGTGAGTGACTGGGTGGGTGATTGGGTGGGTGAGTGAGTGACTGGGTGGGTGAATGACTGGGTGGGTGAGTGACTGGGTGGGTGATTTAGTGACTTGGTGGGTGAGTGACAGGGTGGGTGAGTGAGTGACTGGATGGGTGACTGGGTGGGTGATTGAGTGACTGGGTGGGTGAGTGACAGGGCGGGTGAGTGAGTGACTGGATGGGTGACTGGGTGGGTGAGTGAGTGACTGGGTGGGTGAGTGAGTGTCTGGGTGAGTAAGTGACTGGGTGAGTGAGTGACTGAGTGGATGGGTGAGTGACTGGGTGTGAGTGAAAGGGTGAGTGTGTGGGTGAGTGTCTGGGAGTGTGAGTGACTGGGTGGGTGAGTGAGTGACTGGGTGGGTGATTGGGTGAGTGAGTCACTGGGTTGGTGAGTGAGTGACTGGGTGGGTGATTGGGTGGGTGAGTGAGTGACTGGGTGGTTGAATGACTGGGTGGGTGAGTGACTGGGTGGGTGATTGAGTGACTGGGTGGGTGAGTGACAGGGTGGGTGAGTGAGTGACTGGATGGGTGACTGGGTGGGTGAGTGAGTGACTGGGTGGGTGAGTGAGTGTCTGGGTGGGTGAGTAAGTGACTGGGTGAGTTAGTGACTGGGTGGGTGAGTGACTGGGTGAGTGAGAGACTGGGTGAGTGAGTAAATGGGTGTGTGAGTGACTGGGTGAGTGACTGGGTGATTGACTAGGTGGGTGAGTGACTGGGTGGGTGATTGGCTGGGTGGGTGAGTGGGTGAGTGAGTGAATGGGTGGGTGAGTGACTGGGTGGGTGAGTCACTGGGTGGGTGAGTGACTGGGTGAGTGACTGTGTGAGTGAGTGACTGGGTGGGTGAATGAGTGACTGTGTGGGTGAGTGAGTGACTGTGTGGGTGAGTGACTGGGTAAGAGTGACTGGATGGGTGAGTGACTGGGTGGGTGGGTGAGTGACTGGGTGGGTGGGTGAGTGATTGGGTGAGAGTGACTGGGTGGGTGAGTGACTGGGTGGGTGAGTGACTGGGTGGGTGAGTGAGTGACTGGGTGAGAGACTGGGTGGGTGAGAGACTGGGTGGGTGGGCGAGTGACTGGGTGAGAGTGACTGGGTGGGTGCGTGACTGGGTGGGTGAGTGACTGGGTGGGTGAGTGAGTGACTGGGTGAGAGACTGGGTGGGTGAGTGACTGGGTGGGTGGGCGAGTGACTGGGTGTGAGTGACTGGGTGGGTGAGTGACTGGGTGGGTGAGTGAGTGACTGGGTGGGTGAGAGACTGGGTGGGTGAGAGACTGGGTGGGTGAGAGACTGGGTGGGTGAGTGACTGGGTCGGTTAGTGACTGGGTGGGTTAGTGACTGGGTCGGTGAGTGACTGGGTGGGTGAGTGACTGGGTGAGTGAGTGGGTGGGTGAGTGAATGACTGGGTGGGTGAGTGACTGGGTGAGTGAGTGACTGGGTGGGTGAATGACTGGGTGGGTGAGTGACTGGGTGGGTGAGTGACTGGGTGAGTGAGTGACTGACTGAGTGAGTGACTGGGTGACAGTGACAGGGTGAGTGGGTGACCTGGGCTGCTTTACCCAGTCCAATTATTCTTAGTTGGGTGATTGGGGGGTTTATTTTTGGTAGCACTCTTGGATTTATACATCATAGTTTGTTATTCACTATTCATTATCATAGTTTGTAATATTTTTATTGCAAAATTTAGGTCTAGCGCTTTGTTGAGGTTTTAGTTAGATTTGTTTTTGGGTGGGTGACAGTGACTGGGTGGGTGACAGAGTGGGTGAGTGAGTGACTGGGTGACAATATTGGTTGGTTGAGTGATTTACCTTTACCGGTGGGTGCTGCTTCCTTGCCGCCAGACGCTTCCCCCCTTGCACCCGATATCCCCGGCAGCTGCCAGGGACGGTAGGGGGGCGCGGGAGGTGGGCAGCTGGGGGTGCGGGAGGTGGGTGGCTGGGGGGGGGGGCGAGGCGGGCTGGGGCAGGAGGCCCGTGCGGGGGAAGCTGGGTTGGCGCTTTCCCCTCTGTATCAAGTTGGGAGAGGGAGTGGGAAGGGGGTGGGGTTGGGCTGGGTTGCATGCAGGGCTGGTGTTGGTGCTTCCCCCTCCATCCCACGTGGGGAGCGGGGGGGGCTGGGTTGCTGGGATGGGTTGCTGGGGCCCACAGGCAGCGGGCCCACAGGCAGCGGGCCCACAGGCAGCGGGCCCACAGGCAGCGGGCCCACAGGCAGATGGCAGGACACCCTGCTTTCCCAGCGCATGCGCGCGGGGACCACGGGAATCACGCCATTTTTTTCAACTTTTTTTAAAAATGTAATTAACTGGTGCCCAGCCGAGCAGAGGGCCCGGGCCCCCCTGACTCACTTGGCCCGGGACGCCAGTACACTTTGTCCCCCCCTGTTGGCGGCCCTGCTATGACACCCCCACCCCACTTCAAAGACCAGCTTTCTGCACACTGATTATCTGGCAAAGCCTGATGTATCCATGGCAGATTCCACGGCTCCCACGTCAAGTTTACAGCCTACAGATTCCGTAGCATTTGTATTAATGCCTTTCATTACTCAGCTAACCATGCTGTCCTTTGACTGGATTCAACCTGTGACAGAACATTTTCATGAACTTTTACATGCTTATCTGAGTTATATAATTACTCCTCTAGAACTTTTGCATTATGATTTCGACCAACTGTCTGTGCTTCTTACTTCGTACTCTGGAACTACTACAGAGAAATTCGAATCTGACTTGCGGCCTTCCAACACGCTTATCAGCATGTGCCTGAGACCCCAGGTTTGCAACCACTCTGCATGTCCAAGTATTCAGACTCTCATCATGAACTGGTCTCTATCTATATGCAATCGGCTATGCAGTAAGCCTTGAACTTTGTGTTGACGATGCCTGTGATAGTACCTGAGTTTTGATGTCATACATTCTGCATATCCAGACTTACAGTACCACTACTTTCTGTCTCAGAGGTGGTACTCACAAAGAAATGGTTTTGTCTCATCTGATGAGACAGTTTTGCTTCCCTGAAGAGACGGTTTCATATCTAAGCTGTTACCTTGAGGAGATGGTCTCAGTTCATGTATTACCCGTCCAAGATGTTTCTGCAATAATCCCAAGTCACCAAGATCCCAGAGCGAGGCAGGTTCTGATCGCCCAGATGTCTCTTCTGAAGGGGGGGATACTGTAAGGGTTTTGCTGGAACTTGCACTTACATGGCCGTTGCAGCCATTTTGGTCCCTGGCAAGCCTCTTCCTGAATGTGATCATTTGAAACGTACCGGTTCCAGAGCTTTAAATAGCAGTAATGAACTCCCAAAACCTGCCTGAGCATGGTATTCTGTGCCCTGTTCCTGGGCCCTCCGGCCGACCCCAGCCTTTGACCCCGACCTTGCATCTCTGTTGTCTGGCTTGAACTCTGCCTGCCTCCAAACTATGACTACTCTAACAGGACAATGCCCCCGGGCAATGGTCACCTTTGCTGTGTGGGTCTGCTTCCTATTGGAGACGAGCATCTTTATAGATGCGTTGAGAACCCGCTGGAAGAGCAGGTTCTATATGAATATGTGCTGCAATGTCAGTAACTCGTTGAGAACAGTAGTGGTCAAACTGCTGTAGAGGCAACCCTTCTAGGCCAAAACAAGTGGCAGCCCTCTTCCACAACATAAAGTCCCCATTCCTCTAACGCTATCTTAAAGGCACGTTCCTAACTGAAAACGGCAAACGGTGACATGACACATCTTAATTAATATGACTATACACACAAACCTATTTACAGGACTCATCAAAGGAGAAGGAGTAGAGCAGGGGAGCCTGGTTCAATTCCTGGTGTCTGCTCCTTGTGACATTGTGAGGATTGTCCGTCGGCCCCACCCCCGGGACGCACCCCAGGACGGGTGACGCGCGCCGCGCTACAAGGTTGAGGGAAACTGCACGTCCTGTGCTTAGGCCCCTCCCCCGTGACGTGTCTCGTGACAATGCGGCTGACACACACCGCTCTTCCAGGTTGGAGGACACTGCATGGATCTCACTTAGGCTCTGCCCCCGTGACGTCACGGGTAAGGCGCACCACGCGCAGGTTACGTGCAGGTGCCGCACTACCACAGGCACACGAGGGGTTAACTCCATCTCCAATTACCATTCATCTGCACTTCTCCCCGTCCCTGCCTATCAGTGGACTGCATATGACTAGGGGGCGGGTTTCATTCATTACCTTTCACCTGTGTGCTGCCTTTCCATTGGCTGCCTGCCCTGTCTATACTCAGCCAGCCCTCCTACAAATTGGTGTCTTTTCTTGCGTATCCTGTTCCTGTTTTGACCTCGGCTTGTATCTGGACCTCCGCCTCTCTGACCATTGACCTCGGTTGGCTTTTGGACTTCTACCTTCTCCACTCCTGGACACCGGCACCGAACAACAACTATCTGACTTCCCCAATCCATGGTGAGTATATTCGACCATTCTGATCTCTCCTATCCTGACCCAGCTACACAACCTTACTCTACACTCCAGACGCGGTCTCGCGGTTGAAGGTCAGTGTATTCCAACATCCCCACCTCAGCCACGCGGTCCCGTCCTGTTTGTGGAGCACTCATTACAGACATTGGGCAAGTCACTTTATCTTTCAAAAACATAGATTGTAAGCTCTGGGCAGGGATTGTGTATCTAAAAACTTCTATGTGCTATGTACCATGCACAATGTTACAATTGTGATGTGATGTAATTATATTTATTTCATGTAGCGCTTTTCTCCAAATGAGATTCAATCCCAATGGGATAAAAGCGCTTTATGAAATAAAATTATTATTATTGTGAGAACCCCAGTTACAACAATCCACGAATTGTGGAATCCACGGATCGGGTTCTTCAAAATCCAACCGGATTGTATCCAATGGCAAATTTGGATTGATCAGCATTGATTTTTAATGCCCAATCCGCAGGTAGATTTTTTGGGGGGAAGGCGAGGCGGGGGGGGGGGGGGGCATGGATTTGGTCGAAAAATTCCGTGGAACGAATTTGGACTGGTTCGTCATTCTTTACCTATGATATATATATATATATATATATATATATATGTATGTATGTATGTATGTATGTATGTATGTGTATATATATATATATATATATATACAGCAGCGGCAGCTCTTATTCGAGCAAATGCCGCTGGCTGTATGAGGCTGGAAAGCGGGTAGCCGCGGCGCGTGGCGGCGCACTGTGACGTCACAGTCACAGGCGCGCCCGGCTTCCCCGTCTTCCCCGGCTTCCCCAGGCTTCCCCGACACCCCTGGACATCAAATTAAGGTAAGCGGGGGTGCGGGGAAGCAGAAGGGCAGAGCAGAAGCCGGGCTCGGGGTCCGGAAGGATAATAAATTGCGCGCGAGGTGGAGGGGGGGTGCGTGTGGGAAACGCGGCGGCGCGCGGATATTACTGGCGGCAGCTGGGGTAGATCCCGGCATGCCGCCGGCATTTAGTGCGATAAAGTATGTCGCTACTGTATATATATATATATATATATTGACAAACAGAACAAAAAAGCAGCGCCTGTGGGGGTATGAATGTGTAGGTGTGTTATATTAATAAATATTAATTTAATATGTGTAGTAGAGTGACTAAGTGCCTATCCTAGTGGGTGGGTGTGAATCTAAAATATAGGATGTGCTATAATAATAAAATGAACAATTAATTAATATAGTGATAAGTGACACCGAATAACAATGCAATTGGAACAATTATACAAAAATACAGTGTAATATTAACAATGAAAAACAATAAAAAGAGGGTGATACCAGTCCTCAAATTGAATGTCCAATGATGAAAAAAGTAAAAATAGAAATAAAAAAATAAATAAATAAATAAGTGTTGGGGGTCTCCGGCTGCTCTCAAAGGATTAACCACATCCGAATGGAATCTGCATAAGAGAGAGAGAGGAGAGAGCGCACGCCCCATAGTGTAAAAACATAAATTTATTGAGGGGAGGGGAAAGGCGGGGGTAAAAAATGCACTCACAAGGGTACAAGTTTTAAAGGCATATTGTGATATAATCACCACCATCCGGTAACTTCAACAGGTGCTGGAAAAGACCCTCGGTCCCGAGATATTGTTGAACCACGCTGTTTGCAGGATGTCCTAGGCTTTGTGATGGTAAGAAGCGATTTCCAAAGATCCCAGGAATACACCGCCTTGCTTGGAGTCCTCTGCGATATCCGGCGCTCGATTCAGTTACTTGCTGCGCTCCGTGATGACGTAATGCCCATGCGTCGACGTGATGACGCTCCCTGACGCGTTTCGTCACACACGGGTGACTTTTTCAAAGGGTTGTGGGACAGAGTGGTATGTCCACATCAGAAAATGAAACACAAGAGCGCACCAAGGGTCAAGATTTAATAAAAACAAATAAATAATAACAGTAAAAACTTACATATGGGGGTAAGTATATCCAGTAGAACAGTGCAGGGGAAACAGTCCTGGTGGTGGCCTGGGCACAGGGAAATGGTGCTGAGGCTTACGAGGTAGACCCGCGCGCTGGGGCTGCCTGGCTCGGCACCACGTAGTTCTTCCTTCCGGGTTGCGGCTTCTCGCAGGACCCGTGGATGGTTGCCCGCCTCATCCGCCGGTTCCCAGGTTTGCCTGATGAAGCACAACACCGTGTGAAACGCGTTGCGAAAGCCCTACAGTGCAATTGGAGATTAGCCGACTGGTGTACTAAGCCTCAGCAGTCCCATCAACATCTAGAGACTGTCCGTGAACCGGAGGAAAAAATTATTTCTGGGAACCGGCGTATGAGGCGGGCAACCATCCACGGGTCCTGCGAGAAGCCGCAACCCGGAAGGAAGAACTACGTGGTGCCGAGCCAGGCAGCCCCAGCGCGCGGGTCTACCTCGTAAGCCTCAGCACCATTTCCCTGTGCCCAGGCCACCACCAGGACTGTTTCCCCTGCACTGTTCTACTGGATATACTTACCCCCATATGTAAGTTTTTACTGTTATTATTTATTTGTTTTTATTAAATCTTGACCCTTGGTGCGCTCTTGTGTTTCATTTTCTGCTGCTGCCCGACGGTTGGAGCCATCCTGCGACGGGACCTGTGGAGGAGGGGTGCCTTCACACCACATCAGCTGCAAAAGGGAAGAGTTGGTCTATTCCAAGATCGTGTTAGGAAGCAAGAGCGCGGTTTGACTTTATCTTCTATGGTATGTCCACATATATACCCTAATGGATAGTTAGTAGTCCCTACAGGCAGCTGGGTATAATCGTTGGAGTAATAAGAGCTTGAGTGGCTTCCAAGGTGAATCAATTATTGTAATGAGAGAGACACATACTTAATGAATATATATAGTAAATAAATACAATAAATTGATAAATTATATAATAATAGGAACCGTTAGATTCTATCTACACTCTGGAGAACATGTGGACCATATTATGCAATGATATCAATTCTCAGTGGACATGACAATACGAACAATTTAAAGAAGATATAGGTTACAATTAGCACTCATATATCGTGAAGGTGTTAGAACTATACTAAATATTACTTAATAGGGAAATTATAAACATGCCAGTAACTTCCTAGATTAATAAGTGCCAATTGATTAATGCAAAATATAACAAGTAATAAATTAATCCTAGAACATCTATTGTAACTTAGAACATGTCCCAAACAGAATTATACAAGATTATCTTGTAAGTAAGGCTTATGTGCCTATATGTATGTAAAAGATACAATGCAGACTAAATACTAACTAGTCTTTGAATATATATATACACATGTATACACACATAGTTACTAAGTATATAGATCGATGAAAGAACAATTGGAACAATAAATATATAACAAATATATTGGCAAAGGAGATAGGTATAAAAAAATGTATCTACATTCAACAGTTATCTCCCATACAGACTATATACGGTCTGAACAATAATTATGATATACTAGTTTAATGATTATGAACCCTAGGATCCTGTATATTAATATAATTGATAGAATAGGTTACTCTATTAATGCAACTGTCTATTAGTTTTTATCATTCCATAATTAAATTAAACCTGATAATGTTAGTAAGGACCCTAACGTGTATAATATCATGTATAAGTAATTGTAGTGACGGGGGTAATTGAATTTAAATACCACTATATAGGACGAATGATCTCAAGGAGCCCAAACGGATGATTTACATGAAGTGCAAATGCACACACACATACAATGTACATGTACATATATATACACATGTATAATACCTGCATGACCAATGCTTAAGGGACAAGGATGGATCTAGGTGAGATCCAGACAAAAAGAGATGGCAGAGGAAACAGAGGAGGCAGTTGAGCAGGAAGGGGTGTCCGCGGGAAGAACTATACTAAAGTACTAACATCTAAGCATTCATTCAATCCTCCAGGGGTCATGGTCCCCAACTGGTGGATCCAGAATGTTTCTCGCCTGCAGAGAGTCTTGAAACGATCACCCCCCAAGGCACAAGGAGAAATGGACTCAAGTCCCATGATAGTCAAGGATTTAGGATCCTGACCATGGTGTGATTTGAAGTGTCGTGAGACGCTATGTGAATTTAAGCCCTTAATCACATTCCTCCTGTGCTCTAGGAAGCGAGTACCAAGTGACCTAGTGGTGCAGCCTACATATTGTTGACCGCACCCTCACTGGATCAAGTAGATAATATACGTACTGAGACAATTTATTGAAGTAGTAATTGTATGTATTGTTCCTCTGCTGGCAGAACAGAACTGGGATTTTTTGAGAATGTGTCTGCAGGTGATACACCGGCTACGTCCACATGGGTGATTACCTGAAAGGCCTTGACGAACAGGGACTTTGGATGTACTTACTGACCTCAGTTTGGTAGGAGCCACAAGACTCTTGATATTCCTAGTCCTCCTATAGACTATAGCAGCTTTCTCTGGTATAGTGGCTTTCAAATGGGGGTCGCATCTGAGGATACTCCAATGGTTTCTCAAAATTGCATTAGTTGATCTAAATGACTGATTAAATGTAGTTATAAACCTGACTGTGGATGGTCCTGTTTTCATATGTTCAGTCGGAGCATCATAACTTGAACGTACCCCCCTATCTGATTTAATTTTGGATTTCTTCAGTAAAGCTGACCTCTTCATGGAACTGGTTTTGTTGAGTGAGTCGGAGACCAGATCCGGATCATAGCCTTTGGATATGAATTTTTCACCAAGTAGTTTGGACTGGCTGGCAAAATCTACATCTCTGGTACAATTTCTCCACAACCTGTGAAACTGGCCCAAAGGGACATTGTTGAGCCATTGTTTGTGGTGATTGCTGGACGCATGAACATAACTATTGACAGACACGGACTTAAAGTGCGTGGTAGTGGTGATATTAGAGTCCGTGTCTACTGTTAGAACGAAATCAAGAAAAACAGTGGATACTGCATTGATTTCGAAGGTAAATTTCAGTACAAATTGATTATCATTAAAGGAACTCAAAAATTCAGATAGAGCAGACTCTTCACCATCCCAAATGAAAATAATATCATCTATGAAACGGCCATAGTATACAAGACGCGCTCCAAGGTTGGTATTTTGCCACACAGAAATCTCCTCCCAGTGCCCTTGGAAGAGATTGGCGTATGTATATATATATATATATGTATATATATATATATATATATATATATATATATATATATATATATATGTATATATGTATATATGTGTGTGTGTGTATATATATATATATACACACACATATATATATATATATATATATATATATATATATATATATATATATATATATATATATATATATATATATATTATAGGCTGTGTCACGTATGACCCACCTGTGAGCACATGACCTGCTTATGTGACAAATGTTAATATCCACTTATCACCTCTGCAAAGGTCCCTCAAATGGACAATATCTCCTCTACAGGACAGGGGTTAATACGCAGCTCGCAAGCTTCCCCACTCTTCTGTAAAAAGTGGTAGTGCGCAGCTAATAACGTGGTGATGTGATAAAATACATAAAAGTGAATATAATACACAATAGTGATGACCTTGTAGGTGTAAAGTCACAAATGATGCGTCTGCAGCCTTTCTTGGGGGGTGGCTCAACACCCCTGGGACAAGAGAAACAGAGAAAAGACAAGGCGCACAACGCACATAGTGAAGTACAGTTTAAAAAATAGATTTTACTAGAAGCTAATAAGTTCTGCGTACATCAAAAGATATAAAATCAAGCATTTGTTAAGTGGGGTTACCCCAAAGGGAACAGCTGGGCTCGTCAGGTTTCATCCACTAACAGAAGAGGAACCGGAGACAAACAACAGAGCAGACTGCACGCTTCCTTGGGACTTTATTCCTGCCTGGTTCGCTGTGTACCTTCCTTGGTTACTGCACGGCGCATTGCGCTATACTCTGTGGACATTACAGACTTTGCCTTGGGCTCTGCACTGAAAGTAATACCAGTGACGTCATCAGCGGCGTCCCGTGAGGCGCAACAGCGTGCTACCGGCGTGTAGCAGTGGAAGGCAACAACAGAGCAGACTGCACGCTTCCTTGGGACTGTATGTATATACACACTGTGGATTTAACATCTCAGCATCCAGACACGGCGTGAGTGTCCTCCACGGATCCAGAGGGCCCCCCCCCACCTACCTGGTCAGATGATCGTTGGTCTCCGGTTCCTCTTCTGTTAGTGGATGAAACCTGACGAGCCCAGCTGTTCCCTGTGTGGTAACCCCACTTAACAAATGCTTGATTTTATATCTTTTGATGTACGCAGAACTTATTATCTTCTAGTAAAATCTATTTTTTAAACTGTACTTCACTATGTGCGTTGTGCGCCTTGTCTTTTCTCTGTTTTCCTTCCCCACTCTTCACCTTCGCAAAGCTCCCTCAAATAAGTTAACATCTCCCCTATCTGTCCCAATATACCAACTGTCACGAACAGCACACAAGTGAGCATGTTACTTAGATATGCAACCAGTGTTAATACACACAACTACTCTGGCCAACTCACCTTTTTCCTCTGCAAAAGCACCTCAGTTAATATTAACCCCTTACTCAATCACAATCATATCTATTCACTGCCACTACCTGCGATAGTTATGCAAACAAAAGATGTCAAATTAATATTTGATTGGATCCCTGTCTATGATAAAATAAACTATGTATTTTAACACACAAAAATCCATTGTAGCCAAATAAAATAAAAATACAGTGCTAAGGTTACAGAAAAAAGGATTACAAGAACATACAGTTACAATAAATGCAGAACGGTCTCTAAAAATAAAAAGGATAAACATAGACAGAAAATCCTATACATTTCCAAATGCCATAGATTTTCCCCAGAGAGGCCACTGGTTCAGGAACATGAGTTATCACATTTTTGGTCCAAACACACCTTTGTTGAAATCTAATTTTCCTAATCTTTTCTCAGATGTAACTACATTCTTTCCTCATGGAAACAGCATAAGCCCACCCCCGTCAAAAATCAGCTGTCAGATTGACAGTTTTATGACTGAGTTAAACATTTTTTTACAAACTGTTTAAAATACTTTTCAATATCTTAATGTACTCATAACTGTCCTTAACTAATACTTACACACACGTGAGTCACATCAATATATTCAGGCACTCGTGCCGGACCCGGCATGACTAAATATGTCTTAATCCTAAACCTGAACGACAAATGAATATCTATCCCCCAGTATCTGTTAAACATGCAGTGTGATGTCAGAAAATTCCATTCACTGACATGATTACAGATTCTTTACACTTATTATGCAGAGGAAATGACGTCACATGATATTCTCATTTTTTATAAACGCACTCTTAGGTTGAATACTTTCTTAGTCATCCCCTGAACTCTCCAGAGAATGCCTTTGAAGATAGCTCTCAAAGACTCCTCTTTAGAAACTTGTCACAGGCCATATTTTATTCCCATGTCTGGCAAGACAACTGCCCTTATCCTGAGACTATATCTGCACATGCAACCCATCTGGCACCTTTAGTGGGCAATACAGGATAGGTGCCTCCAATTAAGCTCTCTTTGAAAACCGGCACAAACCCAGGAAAAGTCCTGACCTGTTACAAACCCAAAATATATATATATTTTTTTAAATAAACCTCCAATCACATTATTCCCTGAAGCACCAGATGGATTAAAATATTATGATATGATATTATCATTACAAGCCATCACAGCGTTTTTGATCAACATGTCCACAATTGCCATTCCTTCTGGCACATAAGGATACTCGTATCTCTGTGTATCCCATACATACCTGTCAGGAATCGGCGTTCTCCGCACTCCCCACACAGAGCACTCTCTCCCCTCAGGGAGTCCCTGGACACACAAAACAATCCTGCCTTACCGGCCTACGCGGCTCCCCGCCCCTGCCGCCGTCGCAGGATCACTCCCCTCGACGATTCCTCTGCTCAGCGCCGGGCGCACCCACGCCCTCCCGCACGCACACCTGCACCATCCACTGGCTCGGTCCACGCACGTACACACGTTACGGAGCGCACTCATTCTGCACACTCTTCTTCCCGTCCCCCGGACCTCAGGCTCTGCCCCCGCACACCGCACGGACCATACTCAGGTTACTACAACAAGACTCACCTGGCCTGTTATGCCTGCACCAATCTGCAGTGTCTCCCTGTAGCTCTTCCTGTCCCGCCTCCATTCCTAATTGGACCTTCCTGCTTTATCTAGCTCCTCTCTGCTCTCAGTCTTTGCTCGACATAGTCTCTGTATGGAAGTACTTCTGGATTCTCTCAGTGTTTTCACAGGTTCTGATGCGGCTTGTACGACTACCCCCTCTGGCTCTCGATCCTGGTACTCTTTGGACAATGCTCACTCTGGTAACCCCTTGAACACGGCTTGGACTACGACCTATCTCCACTCTCCACTCCCTGACCTCGGCAAGGCATTCTTCACTCTATCTCTACAACCGGTAAGGCAAGTATTGTCTACCTTACTACACCTGGCCTGGCAACACTTTATACCACACTCCGGACACGCTCCCTTTGCTGCGGGTGTATGTATTACCACTTCCCCCTTGAGCTCAGGGGACGGGTCTGGTCTGCAGGCAGCACCGGCGTAACAATACCGCTCCCATCTTCACTTAGTCAAGTCAGATTCCTGCGGTGGGACACCCCAGGGAGAACCCAGACTAACGATTCCTCTTTAGGGGTCTCTGCCAGAGACATGTCCCACAAACAATCCTCTCTGTAGAAGATCCTATTATCTAGAGAATTGATATAAGTTGGTAAACCTCTTCCTCTTACAAAAAAGTTAACAGACCCTCCTACCATCACACTTTTTTTTCTTCCCAGAACAGACAGGAAAAGGTGGAATCGGTGTCAATCATGCACCTATTCCCCAAACATGCCGGTGGGGATACCCCTGCACCAGCAGCATCTGGTGGTGTAATATCATTTCTGTCATCATCTCCTCCATGATGACGATCAGTTGCTCTGCCATGAAAATAAATGCTAAGTTCTCCTTAGGTGACATCGCATCTCAAAGTGAGGGAAACACATGCTACATTAAAGAATCTGATTAGTTGATGTAACATGTGACTTCTGGCCTTCTGTGTTGTCCCAGTCCCTATATAAGGCTTGGGTCATAATTGAAAACTGAAATTTAGTGAAGGCCACATACAGTATTTTTGCTGAAAAAAAGAAGAGAAGAAGAGTGAAGACAACTTTAAAGTAAAGAAAATGTAAAGATGCTGAAGGGATGGCTCAATGTAAAGGCACTAACTCTGAAAAACAATGACTGAGTTTGAAGCAGGGGAACCTGGTTTAACTTCATTTCAGCTCCTTGTGACCTTCTGCAAATCACTTTATCTCCCTGTGCCTCATCTGGGCCGGGATTGTGGCTGTAATAATCTTATATGCTGCTTACAGCACACTATATTGTAAATTTGTTTAGCACATTGAGTGCCATTGGGAGGAAAGTTCTACATGAAATGTAACTCCTCTATTTTACCTCAGACTAACCCCCACTGCTGAGGCGGGGGCCTATGTTCTACTATTTACTTTACCCCTACCTGTGGGCGTAGGTCAGACAAAGGGAGACTGACTATGGTAATGTTTAAAGCAAAAGGGTATTTATAAGGTAACTGTATTCATACAGTATATCCACATAAACTATATGATCCTCAACTGGAGGATCATTCAATGCACATGCAATACATGAGTACATAAACAATCCCCAAAAACCCAAAAAGGGATGCACAAGTGTGTGTCCGTGTCTCTTCCTCTCTGATACCACCCCGCCCTAAGTATAAGACACTGTGTGAATGTGCAGGCACACTGTTGGAGATCTTCATTTGTGTAGTTATGTAGCCGACCTGTACTTCGCAAATGCTTCGGTGCCCTTTACTTTGCTTCTGTTTAGGATCCCCTCTGATGGTGAATGTGCATCCTACTATTTCTAATGCATGCTCCGCTGGACCCCACTCGAAGAGTCGACCTGCACTCCCTTCAGGCACCATACACTAACCTTGTGTGGATCGCTGCCTGGCTCTTAATCACCATTGGTAGTCATTAGATCCCGCAGGATGCAGATACTCTGCCCCCACATGCTCTGCCAGGGCCTCTTGCAGACTGCTCTACATCTTAGTCCCTCTTCTCTCTAGTCCATTGTCATTGGCTGATGCCATGCCCGTCATGAGTCACATGCTGAGCACACATTGGAGAGACCGCAAGAAGAGTGGTCCTGTTTGACAGATATCTCCTGGTAGAAGAAAACAATAAAAGCCCCAAATAATATGGACTCAAACACCTCTATTTAAGCAATAGGACTGGTTGAAGGCAGACACAAGCAGAATTACTCTACTAACAAGGGATTTGTTAGTTAGAAAATGGAATAGGGCAAAGTGCAAATATACTGAAGACCAAGATAATGTGTCCCCAAATATCAGCAGAAATGAGGATATGAAAGAAAATGTAAAAACCATTTATTTCAAACTAATTAAAAGAATGGGGGGACACAATTACTAACACAACATGGCATAAAAATGTATATAACAAGACTATAGCATGGTCAACCTTACTTGGGTCAGGAGGTAATTATGTCTACCTTATCCTGAAGAACACCTTTGAACTTTTATAACTGACAAGAGAGCAAAGTAAACTACAAGAACTCTAAAATAGTCTTGTATACAATCAAAATGGGCACTGTGGTGAAATGTGCAACACTATTACCAAAAATCTCTCCTGGGGTGTAGTGTAACTTAAGCAGAAAGAGTATCCTCCTAGGAGAATGGCTACATAAGGCTGCGCTTATAGTGCTGGCGACAGCGACGCCACATCAAAACAAATGCATTGCCGCCGTCGCGTGCGCTTATAGTAAGCACGGCGCACTGGAGCGACGGCTTGGTCGCGATCGCTGGAAGTCATCTCAATTTGATTATTCCAGTGACCGCAGCCTCGCGTCGCTGTCACTATAAGCATAGCCTAAGGTGTACTCCCCCACTGGGATAAAGAGGGAAGAATAAGAAAAATAAATGCCTCATAATGCTGACAAGACCGCACAGTGTTAATGGTCCTAGTTAGTATTTAAAAGGATACTTTATGTTGCTCTGATACAGTATATCAGAGTGCTGTGTAGCATATACCAGATATGTATCACGCTCCTCGGTTGTTTATTTGGACCAATAATTATAATGATGGAGTCATATAATTGGTGCTTGGTGGTCAGGGAGACATAGGTAAATATTGTACACTGTCCCGTTATTATTTTACAGAGAGAACCCAAAGAAACGGATTCAAAGCACCCCACTAATTGCACTCATAACCATAAATCACAATCTAACCACCTTAACATTAGGGTTCGCTGTAACCATCTACACACACAGTAGCTATTGCAGGACATTTACCCTTGACGAGCAACGGGCTGCGCTTGTGTATATGTGTATCTGAGACAGAGGATACAGTGTGTCTGCAACTTTGAAATTGATGACTACAATAAGAGTGATATTGTGTGAAAAGACTACACTGACTGTCTAGAATATCATGCGAGGGGAATTTTACCCTGTCTAGTGATATTGGCTTTGTATTATCTGTGTTTGAGATTCTGATACACTAATCCCTGACTAACAGCTAGGTTACAAGTGACAGCGAATACACTACTAACTGTTGCTTGGTCCTAATATATAAGTGTTTGTCCAGCATAGAAAACTGTTGTACACAGGGATATATACCCATTCCCTTAGTGGAAAACATAGGGTTAAACAAGCTTTGACTCGGACACAAGGGGCCCTGAATTGCTGGATACACAGAGCAAATACAGATAGTCTAGGATGATCTGCATCTAGAGTGTAATATATACTCCCACTGTCAAGGATAGTGGTAATGACATGACCTAAGGATCGCAGGAGAGAAGAGAGTTATTTGGCTACAAATTCTATTATAGCTAACTGGTAGCCCTACTCTCTATTTCTCCCTACCTCCTCCGTGGGGAATTTTAACTTTTTTAACTAATAGTGTGTAATTATGTAATAAAACTTTTTTATTTTTTGTCGCTCTTATTGTCCCTTACTTGGATCTGGCTGGTGGACCACAGGAGAATTTAGATTGTGATTTATGGTTATGAGTGCAATTAGTGGGGTGCTTTGAACCCGTTTCTTTGGGTTGTCTCTGTTAAATAATACTATGTTTAACTCCCTTGCACCGACCAATTATACTTTTGGACATTAATATATAGGTGAGCAGTCTTATTCATTCATTTACACTATCCCGTTAGCAATTGTGGCAGGACGGCCAAGCGGCGGGGTCAGTAAGACGCTAGACACGGTGGGAAATGTTCAACTATAGTGGTTTATTAGCCACATCCAAAATAAAGTACGGGTGCACTGTCCCTTTAAGAAACTACTTTCTTGAAAATTAAAGCCTAGTCCCGTTAGGGACACTAACTCACTTCTTGAGCCCTTACTAACAGGACAGCCAGCTAATCTGGTCATGCCCAAAACATGCTACACAAAGGATAACGATACGTATAAGAATAAAGTCTTATCTGTTTTGCCGCTCCAGTAGCAAACAGGAACACGGTTCCGGGGAGCAGGCTGTGTCCAGCCTCGCAGCGATCTTGATCTTTATCCTGGGTTGGGGTCCCAGCTGGTCCCAGCAGCCTAGCTCCTCGCAGGACTGGGGGACCAGAGCAACAGCAACTGCTTCCCAGCCGGGAGAAGTCTCTCCACCTTCCTGTGGAAAAACAAGCTCACCTTGTGTGAGCAACTTCCTGCTTTTTAAAGCACTTGTTTCACTAATAATTCAGCCCCTGTTTAATTAGGCTGCAGGTGTGCTTCTTTCTGTCTGAGGAGATTAACACTCTGTGAACTGGCTGCAGCATCTCTCCATTCACTATTCCAGCCTACTGAGTTAGTGACTCTGTCACACAATATACCCAAAGAAACTGCAGGTTATTCAATGCAACATCGTAAATAAATGTCGGACCATAGTTGGGTAACTGTCAGAATCCGTGATCCTCGGTGTGCTCAGCGCTTACCACAGAAAGGCAACTTCCAGACAAAAGACACAAGCGGACCGTCACAGAAGAAATACCCAAGAGTTCAACCCAGGAGACAGGGTGTGGTTGTCCTCTAAGAACGTCAAGTTCAAGGTTCCTATGCAGAAACTGGCACCTAGGTTCTTCGGTCCATATACCATCACGGAAAAAGTAAACCCGGTCCCATATCGGCTACGCCTTCCTACAAATATGAGGATTCCCTCTATCTTCCACATATCCCTGTTGAAGCCAGCTGTCCAGGACCCCTACTTTCCTGATCCTTCCTCGTCTATGGCTCCTATCCTCATACAGGGCCAACAAGAGTACGAGGTCCAGTCCATCTTGGACTCCAGGATTTCCATGGGATCGATCCAGTATCTGGTACACTGAAGGTGTTTCGGACCGGAGGAACGCCTTCATGCCCCCGACTTTTCCAGCTATTCCATGCCAAGTATCCACACAAGCCATCCCTGAGTCACCTGGAGGTGGCTCCTGAAGGGGGGGTACTGTCAGGATCCATGATCCTTGGCGCACTCAGCGCGCTCCTCGCTTACCACAACCCACGACCAGGTCTTCCGCTTCTCCCACCTACTGCAGCACATCTCACCTGACAGCAAATACCAGCATTCTATCTAGGGGCGCGCGCCGACCACACTCTGCACTAAATGCCGTTCCCCCTGGCCCCGCCTCCAGGCTATGCATATTCAGTAGTATGCCTGGCTGTGATTGGCTGGAGAGAATCAGCACAGGTATAAACTTAGACAGAGGAATTAGCCAGAGGTGTTGTATAGGCAAAGGAGCGAGAAAGGTTCTGCGCATGTGTGCAAGTGCCGCGCATAGCGGGTGCGTGCTGTGTGATGGCCACCATCACACAGCACGCACCCGCTATGCGCGGCACTTGCACACATGCGCAGAACCTTTCTCGCTCCTTTGCCTATACAACACCTCTGGCTAATTCCTCTGTCTAAGTTTATACCTGTGCTGATTCTCTCCAGCCAATCACAGCCAGGCATACTACTGAATATGCTCTCCTCTCATTGGACAATCTCCTTTTATATGCTCAGCTGCCACCCTGGCAAAATGGCTGAGCATAAATCTACCTATGAGCGAAGTGTTCTCTGCTGTCTTGCCTCCACAGTCTTGTCATGCTTCCAGATCCTTGTTCCTGACCTTAGCTTTTCCTCCGGACTCCGCTTTTCTATTCTCCTGACCTCGGCTACGTATGTCTATCCGCACCTCTCCAATACTGACCTCGGCAAAGTACCATGACGATCCGCCTCTCTCCAATCCAGACCACGGCTAAGTACCTCCTATGATCCGCTACTCTCCAACACCAACCTCGGCAAGTATTACTGACCATCCAGACCTCTCCTACCCCGACCCGGCTACCTCGACCAATCTACACTCCAGACATGCTCACACAGCTGTGGGTTAGTGTTATATCAAATCCCCACCTCGGTCACTCCTTGTTTGTGGTGAGTACCCCGTTGCAATAACTTTCCCTAGGTACATAACCCTACAATATTGGGATGGGTAGGGAATATAGAATCAAAGGGAGTAACTAAACACTTTGGCTAAGCTTACCCCATGTTCTGATCTTGTTGCACTGCTGTAGGCTAGTTACTGACCACTGGAAAACATGTGGAGCTCAGGGAGAGGAGTAAATCAGTTGGCGGCTGGTGTACTAGTTGTGGCGGTAGTCTAACGCATAATACTGCCTATGCACATCTGTCATCTGCCTATACCTGCTGTACCCTTACCATGTGTATGTACATAGCCACTCCCTTGTTGTTGCTTAGAAACACTTCCCCCACCACTTTTCTCTTCATTGTGAATTCCTACTTCCTTTTGGGTATTTACATGTTTGGCTCCCAGCAGGCATGTTACCTCTGAAGAAGCCCCCCCTGGGGACCGAAATGTCGGGCATGTCTGTGCATTTTGGACCCAATAAATCACTTTTATGTGATTATCTCTTGTGCTGCACCAGTATATTGGATCTTGATGGATCCTCACAGACTTTAACTATTTACCCTTTACCATGCACCACACTGGCCTCTGCTGAGGCTTTTTATTTGTAAGTGTGTGCTGCCATACTCTCACACTCTCTCACACTCTCTCACACACACTCTCACACACACTCTCACAAACTCACTCACTCTCTCTCTCTCTCTTCACCTATTGCTCCATTTAACGTCTCCTATAACTCCTCCCTAAAGTTTCCTGTTGCTCCATATAACTAATCCCTAACAAATCTTATAACTTCTCCCTAACTCCCGATAACTAGGGTTGCCAGGTGTCTGGTTTTGAACCGGATAGCCCGGTATTGTGCCCCTGAACGTAGGGTGGCTGTGGGGGGCCCAGCGGCCGGTCAGCGCAGTTGTTCTACATGGGACATAAAGTGAGGGAGAAGCCTGCAGCTGGGGGAGAGCCAGAGCCACGTCAACTGCTCTGACCAGCTGCCGCCCCCCCCCCCCACAGCAACTGCCCCCACAATCCTCGCAGCCAGCAACCTCCACCCCCATTACATTTTTATATGTATTGGGGGATGTGGGGGTGTATATTTTTATATGTATGGGGGGAAGGGTTATTTGTAATGTTTTGTTGGGGAGGGGTATTTCTATATGTATTGGGCGGGTGTATTTTTTACATGGGTAACTTTTTATATATATAGGGGGGTTGGTGTTTTTTTTTTTATGTATCCGGGGGGTGTTTATGGGGTGTATTTTTTTATGTGTTGGGGGGGAGGGTGTATTTTTATATGTATTGGGGGAGGGTCACATATTTTACCATTGTATCCAGTATTTTTGGAGAAGCCACCTGGCAACCCTTCATATAGTTCCAAATAACTCATACCTAACTCATGTTCTTCTCTTTATAAACACTCCCCAAACGTAAAGCTGACACAGATTTTAAAGAGGTGCTTCTCTTTTTTACCGGATACACAGACCACATTGCATGCAAAAGGAGTCTCTTATAAAGTGTTTCTAGCAGCTAATATTGAATGGAAAACGTTGAGCCCCATGAGACAGAAAACAAGTGTTTAGGTTCCTTTGAAAACTGAGCTTGTGGTTACTGCGCAGATAAAGGCAAAACATTACATAAATTACCAGGTTCCTGCACCAGACCTTAGTTGGCTGCCTTTGTTATTTCTAAGCGATGCCTGCAAGGCATCATCTGAAGTAGTTTTAAGTAGACATAAGTACAGCATGGCTTTAGAGTGGCAAGGATAAGCACTGGAGGCTGCACTATAATTCTTTTTAAGTGAAAATATCCTTTATATGTACAGTACTTACTATACATCATTTAAAGTTGATGTTTGATGGTCTGGATGAGTACTTTGTTGGGGAGTGTGTGTCACAGTTGTCATTTTGGCTGAGCATTAAGTATTTCAGACTTAAGGATGCACTTCCGCAAAACTCAAGTTAACCTCTCTTAAATGCCCAAGCATGGCAAAAAGGGCAGCAAACAATGGCATTTTTCCCTTTTTCTGAGTCCATGTGATTTCCTGCCCTATCCAGTATCCTGACTATCTGAAAGACCATTTAGTTATTGATTAATTGATTTGATTTTTCCTGGACTGGGGAAGTTCTTAATGCAATTTTTGTTTAGGACACCTTTTATTTCCAGGTATTTTCAGGAAATTTAAAATGTCTGCAACAGGAAGTTGCAGATTAACCTCTCCTTTGCTTCCTGTGGCAAGCTGCCCAGGGGCCATCATGGAATAAATGACTGATAAATGCCTCCCAGTCAGGGCCCTTCCTATTCTTTTTGGGAACATCAGTGTAGTTTTTTTTGTTGTTCTAGCACTAGCTTTGTACTGTTCATATACAAGTAATCCTATTTTATAGCATCCATGTGTGACCTCATATACTATATATATTGTGGAAACTCTCTGGAGTTTTTAAATGACTGAAAGCTGGGGGAGAGTCTGATGGTGCATGGTAGGAAATTCCAGGGAGAGAGGGCAGCACGAGAGAATTCTTGTAGGCGGGAGTGAGAGGAGGTAATAAGTGAGGAGGAAAGGCACATGTCATGGGCAGAACGTAGGGGGCGTCTAGGTAAATATTTGGAAATTAGTGCTGAAATGTAAAGTATGGCAGCATCGTTCAGAGCCTTGTAAATCAGAACTAGGGTTTTAAATTTGATATTGGAAGCCAGTGTAGGGATTTGAGTAGTGGAGCAGCAGAAGTGGAGCGGTGAGTGGGTTAGATGAATCTGGCAACAGCAATTTAGATGAATTGGAGTTGTGACAGATGGACATGGGGAAGGCAAGCTAGGACAAGGTTGCAGTAGTTAAGGCTGAACAAGATAACTCAGTGAATTCGGATTTTAGTTGCCTCATGAGTGAGAAAAGGGAGCATCCCGGTAATATTTTGGAGGTTTAAATAGCAGGACTTCATGAGGGACTGAATATGAGGAATGATGGAGGTTGACTCAAAGATGACCCCTAGACAGCAGGCTTGAGGTGTTGATGAGATTGTGATATTAGTAATAGTGAAGGAAAGTTTTGGTGTAGGAGTTGCAGTGGAAGGGGAATGAATATTAGTTCTGTTTTTTAAATGTTAAGCTTCAGGAAACAGTGGGACATTCAGAAGGAGATGGTAGAGAGACTGTTAGTGACACGGGACATGAGAGAAGGGGAGAGGTGAGGAGAGGTAATTAGAGTGTCATCATATGACACTGAAAGCCAATAGAATGTTTGAGTTCACCAGGAGGTTGTGTAGAGTGAGAAGAGCAAAGGGCCATGAACTGAGCCTTGTGGGACCTCAACAGAAAGAGGAATTGAAAAGGAGGAGAAATCAAAGAAGGAAATACTGAAGAAGCAGTTGGATAGGCACTCTAGGATGTGACCCAGGAGAATGCTGTGTAATGGAGGCCAATGGAGTGGAGAGTGTGCATGAGAATGGGGCAGTTGACAGTGTTGAAGGCAGCCAAAAGATCCAGGACAATTAGTAAGGAGAAGGGACCCTAAGGCTAAGCCACAATGGGTGCACACATGATGGAGTGCATGGCGGCGTGCATGCCCTCCCGAGCGCTTGGTGGACTTCAGATTGCTTACAATGGGGAGGCGTGGTGGGGGCACGGCCATGACATTCGCCCTCATTGCCTGAACCTCTGCCGTGATGTAGCCATCGTGTCAAAAAATTTTTTTTTCGTCTTTTGAAAATGTGATCGCGCCATGGCGCTTGATCATGCCCGTGCACACTCGGACTATGGACAGCACCATTGAGGGCTCTCTTGTTTCCACCACGCATTCTGTTGCATGCGCTGTCGCGATTATTGTGGACGAGTCCTTAGACAAAGCTGAGAGTAGGTCCTTTGCCACTTTTGTTAGTGTTGTTAGTGGAGTGTAGAGGGCGGAATCCAGATTACAAAGGGTCAAGACGGGAGTTTGAGGAGAGAAAGTGATCTGTAGTGCTATATATTTCTATTGTGTATCTCATTTCACTCACTGTGTAGATTAAAAGCCCTGTGGGCAAGAGACGCCCCTTCCACACTGTCTTTTATTATACCCATAAATAATAACTGTTGGATAACCTATAGTAAAATGCTGATTGAGTACAACATCAGAGTAATGAAAGAATAAATAATAATGATCAATTATCATGTAGTCATTAAGTGCTATTCTGTTAGGACCATCTTTGGGTACATGTATAATATAACTTTACAGAAGAGGCGTGGGGGTGCATTTTCATCCACAATCAATACTGTAAACCTCTACACACGTGTTTAATACCAGCCTTCCCCTTCCTTAATTTTTACCCTTAATGCATTAATAAAAATGAATTACAGGATGTAGTGCTTATGCAGTTTAGTTTAATTGCTCAGCAGATGACATGTATCTCCTCCCCCACATCATTAAAACAAAATAAGCACTTTTTAACTATCAGTTTGTATTTCATTATCATATTAATGTTTAATTTGAAACACAAGCTAATTGGAGATTAGGTTTTGAAAGGCTAGTAAAAATGACGCACAAACCTCATGCTTTTATGATGAGTTTAGATTATAATAGACTGGTTTGGCATTTTCTCTATGCTGAGACCATATTAACCAACCACTTAATTAGAAGGAGTTAGGAGTACAGTATATTGGTAACAGTTCAATAAAGCAGCATTTCTACGTAACACTACCAAAAGTGCAACAATTCTCTTATGATAAATCAAAGTATGAATTTATTTCCACACTTAGGGGGCTATGCTAAGCAGTGATAACTGATTTTAAGACCAATACTGCCTGCTGCGCGATTCACTAAGCTAAGATAACAGTGCTTTATCGGCCTTAAACGGCTTTTTTGGAGAAACGGCCATGGAAAAAAAATAAGCCAGAACAGGCAAAAAATGACAAACGCAACGTTTTTTGCCAGTCAGTTGGATTCACAAAACAGTGATAAGTCAATCGTGCTTTAAAAGCACGCCAGATTTTTAGACTAATTATAGGCTGGCGCAAAAGAGCTGGATACAGTCACAAAAGCATTGTTTACTTTTTTGTCAGCACACCATTAATACAACAGGCCGGCGGGTGTCCCCGGGTGATTCCTGCGGGAGTCCATAGGCCCTGGGTTGCCACTACCCACCCAGGAGGTCTAACCACCCTCCCCAGGTAACTACCCCCACATTTCACCCATTCATTGGTACAGTGGGTACATCATGCGCATATAATATGGGCATCATTAACCACTATAGTAAGAAATGGGGTAGGAATAAAAAAAAAAACAGACCCAAATCAAAAACATTACATAGCTAAATAAAACACAGCACATTGCAAAATAAAACACATCACATAGCAAAATAAAACACTATGCCAGTCAATGGTCAACCTAAAAATACAATCACAGACAAGATCCAATGCAATCAAAACAATGAGAAACTAAAAACAAATAAAGAAGTAAACAGAACTAAATAACTACTGTAGTGCCGACGAGTATTCTAAAACAAATCTGGGGCAATCACCAACAAGACCCAGGTACATGCTGGGTACATGTTGCAGCATTTCAGTGACATTTCTGCAGACAGACTAATGGCCCATTGGATTAACAGCGAGGGTCCCTAGCAGTCCCATTCAAATGGACTGCCAGGGACCCCTGCTGTGTTAATCCGATGGGCCATTAATCCCTGCAGAAATACCACTGAAATGTTGCAGCATGTACGCAGCATGTACGCAGCATGTTCCTGGATCTTGTTGGTGATAGCCCAAGATTTTCCAAGGCAAGTTTAAGGCAAGTTTTAGAATACTCGTCGGTGCACCTGTACCAATCAATTAATCCAATCCAAAATAAATACCACAATTCCCAATTAAAACACCAAAACATTAATTGCCACTGTATTTATGTATGTCTCTTTATGGATATATAGAAATAGGTATGTGAGAGTGGCACATCACTGCTTAAAAATTTATAGAGAAGCAATATTCCCTCCTGGTGCTCATCCTCTGCTGATCCCGGTGTCTCAAACCTGGAGCCACATATAATATACATGAATTGAAAGTAGAAGAAGCACACAGGAGCCTTGGTTAGAGTTCAAAACTTATAGTTATATTAAAGCATCAGAGCAAGTGTACAAGTAGTGACATTTCTGGACAACCCTGTCACTTCCTCAGACCATACACAGGTGTAAGGTCTGAGGAAGGGACAGGGCTGTCCAGAAATGTCACTACTTGTACACTTGCTCTGATGCTTTAATATAACTATAAGTTTTGAACTCTAACCAAGGCTCTTGTGTGCTTCTTCTTTATGGATATAGATACACACAATGGTTGTTTTTACAAATGCTTGCTTTTATGTATTTTAAAAGTATTTTGCTTCTTTGTTTAGAAATGTTTGGCCAATTTAATTTTTCGTTTTATTTAGTAAGATGTAATTTTTTGTGGTGTTTTAAATAGTTTCTTTAAGGGGGGAGTGCTTGCTTTGTAATACTGGCTTCTTTTTGGTAGTTAGATTTTCTCTGATGGTGTTTACTTTGAGCTTTCATTTATTTATTAATGGTTTAATTTTGGTGTTTTAATTGATAATTGTGGTGTTTATTTTGTATTGGATTAATTGATTAGTAGTAATTTTGTTCTATTTACTTCTTTATATGTTTTCAGTTTCTCATTGTTTTGATTGCATTGGATCTTGTTTGTGATTTTTTTTTTAGGTTGACCATTGACTGGCATAGTGTTCAATGATGCCCATATTAGATGGGCATGATGTGCCCACTGCGCCATTCAATTGTTTTTTGGCATTTGTTATCTTTTTTAATAGCTATGTGCTGTGTTTTATTTTGCAATGTAATGTGTTTTATTTAGCTATGTAATGTTTTTGATTTGGGCCTGTTTTTTTATTCCTTCCCCATTTCTTACTATAGTGGTAAATCATGTCCATATTATATGAGCATGATGTACCCACTGTACCAATGAATGGTTGAAGGGTAGGGGTAGTTGACTGTGGAGGTGGTTAGGCCTCCTGGGTGGGTAGTGGCAGAGGGTGGGTTAACCCCTTAATTAATAATGCGGTTACTAACCGCTAAGGTTATTAAGGGGTTAGGGGACATTAGATTTTTTTTTTTTAATGTACTGTATTGTTTGTGGCAACGGAGAACATGGACGGTGATGAGGATGAGGACGGCCTTCATCGTGGCAGCCTGGCAGGGGTGAGTGCAAGATGTATTTACTTTATTTATGCTGCTTAGTGTTGTCTTTAAATGGCCAAATGCACTATTATCCATATGTGGATACTAGTAATTTTGGCCATTATTGTACTGCATGTGTTAGGGGGCATGGGAGGGAGGGTGTGTATTTATTTTAAAGTATGTTTTTTTTTGGGGGGGGGGAGCACAGGATTGGTACCGCAGGCAAGCGGGGACTCCCGGACACCTGCGGGAACCACCCGGGGGGACCACCTGAGGGCCACCGCCATCCTGTAGTATAATTCCTGTGCATGAAAAAAAATGTTTATGTATGTTAGGTGGTATAGGGGTTGTTGGGGGCACAGGGGGTGGGTGTGTTGTGTATTGCACTGTTTATTGGGGACAATTGTCCCCAATAAACATGCTATGTGCCTTAAACCCTTCATTGCCTTAGCGGATAACCGCTAAGGTAAGGAAGCTGCTTTAATGTATCTTTTTAATAGTGTACGGGAGCAGGTGGTCTCCTGAGCTGAACCACTTTGATTTCTGGCTCAGAGACCCCCTGCTTCCCGAGTTACAGTCCCCGGTATAGGGCATCGAATGCCAGTGTCGCCGCCATTTTTAAAGCGTCTACGTTGCGTGAAGTGTGACATGTAAATAATAGAAAAACCGGCACCCCATATTTGGGCCTGTAACTCGGGAATCAGGGTGTCCCCGAGGCTGAAATCAATGCGGTTCAGACACAGGGCATCCGGCAGGAACCTGACGAAGCATCACTGCGAAACGCGTAGTTCCCTGCCGGAGCCCATTGAGTGAAGGACCCAGCCAGCCTGCTGACATCCGGGAAGATCTCTTCTTCCGGTCCCGCCGTCGGACGTGATCACGGGAGCCACACTGGTGAGAGGGATACCACCGGATGGATCGGGCTGACGCTGGGCTGTTTTAAAACTGTATCGTGAGTGTTATTCTGTTATTCTGTTGTTTTTTTGCACTTAATAAATCCTATTCGCTTACTCACCGAGTTTGGCCCATTTCTTCCAATTTGGGCACCCGGGAGAGAAGCAACTCACATACTGCCTCCATTGGGAGGGTGAGAAAGCTACCTATTGCTTCTGGCAGTACTCCCTAAGGGAAAGACTGCATATTAGACTTTGTAAGCCAGCCTTATTACCTCATTAACCCCTGACCAATAGCAGGATATCCAAACATACAGAAGCCCACTAGTTACCCATATATATCACATATTTTATTATTTATTTATTTCACTTACCCCCAAGTCGAACTACACGCTTTATAGTTCCAATCTTGCATTTACACAATTGACATTGGCATTTTCGAACTGCACACAAACTGCTCAAACCACACAATTATTTTTTAATTTTTATTTATTTATATTTGGTTTTAAAAAAAAATTTAAATTTTTTTTTTTAAAGATAAATTTATTAACTCTCCATTGTTCTGTTTGCCTACCTAAAACACTGATTCCGTGTTTCCCATTGTTCTATCTCAATTTCTGAGCTAAATCCCGTGCGCTGACCAACCCTCCATTTCCACTGCTACTACAAGAAGATTCCGGGCTTTATCTTCTCTACTGGTCCAGCTGCAGAAAACAACAAGGGCAAGTATACACTACCCTTTCTTTGGTTACACATTACCTCACAGGCAGTACCGCAAGCTTTAATAAAAAGGGAGCGCCCCAGCCTTTTCTCTTTTTATCATGCTGTTCTTAGAGCCCAGGTGACACTCGGCAAGAGCCAGATTGTAACCGTGCGGTGTTTGGGGGCGGACCCTGATCAGGGATAAGTTATGGGGCTGTTGTGTGTGCGCTGTAAGTCCGACGTGCGCATGCGAGGAAGCAATGTGGGGTGCGCGCGGAGCGGTGATTCTGCCCCGACGGTTGAGGCGTAGAGTGTGGAGGAAGTACCTCGTGGAGCGTCCCACCATGCTGAGGGGTAAGTGATGCAGCTGAAGGGGGCTTGCGTGGTTGTAGCGGAAGGGTCTGAGCAGTGAAAGGAGAGAGCCGTGAGCTCTGCATGTGGCGCTGTGTGCTCACATTCCTAACAGTACACCCCTCTTCAGGATTGGCCTCAGGACGATCCAAGAATGGCTTCTCCAGAAATTTCCTCCTTAAAGTCTTCAGGAGGCTGGGTGCATGGATGACTTTGAGCGGAACCCAAGACCTCTCCTCGGGTCCGAAACCCCTCCAGTGGACCAAAAACTGAAGCTGCCCCCTGGAGATGCGGGAGTCCAGTAAGGCTTGTACCTCGTATTCTTCGTTATTGAGTACCGTGACTGGATCTGGCTTGCTGGTCTGTTTAGAAAATAAATGATTGGTAATGTGGGGTTTTAATAGCGAGGCATGAAAAACGCCTGGGATCCTCATGGAGGGTGGTAGTTTAAGGCGAAACGCCACTGGGTTATTCTGCTCCACGACGGGAAAGGGACCCAAAAACCTAGGAGCCAATTTAGGGGAAGGAACTCTCAAGCGGATGTTTCTTGAAGAGAGCCATACTAAATCCCCTGGCTTGTAGTTGGGTGCCGTCCGATGGTGGCGATTGGCCTAAAGTCTAGCAGTATCGGCGGCCTTGTGGAGAAACGATTGTACCTTGGACCAAATGTCTTGGAGAGTGGAAATCCATTCGTCTACCGCCGGTACCCCAGAAGCAACATTGGAAATAGGTAAGCAGGGAGGGTGAAACCCATAATTGACAAAGAATGGAGATTCTCGTGTGGATTTGCTTTGGGCCGAATTGACCGCGTACTCTGCCCACGGGAGGAGTTGGGACCAATCGTCCTGGGAATCGGAGATGAAACATCTGAGGCATTTTTCCAGCGACTGGTTAGTTCTCTCTGTCTGTCCATTGGACTGGGGGTGGTATACAGAGGAGAAGGAAGAGACAATTCCCAGTCTTTTAGTGAAGGACCTCCAGAACTTGGAGACGAACTGGGATCCTCTGTCAGAGACAATGGAAGACGGAATGCCATGGATCCTAAAGATATGCTCAGAGAAAATGTCTGCTAGGGCGGGAGTCGAGGGCAGTCCCTCGAGGGGGATAAAGTGGGCCATCTACGACAACTAAAATGGTGTTGAAGCCCCTAGACCTAGGGAGATCGACTATGAAATCCATAGAGATATGGGACCATGGACGAGCAGGCACTGGCAATGGGAGGAGAAGTCCCTGTGGTATCTGTGGACGTGTCTTGCTTGGGCGCATACAGGACAAGCGTGAGTGTATTCCGTAATGTCTTTAGACATACTGGGCCACCAAAAGTTCAGACGAATTAAGTCTAACGTCCTTCGGAAGCCCGGGTGACCTGTGAGTTTAGAAGAGTGTCCCCAATCTAGGACCTCTGGAATGAATCTGGGCGAGACGAAGAGCTGTTAGAGGGGATCGCCGTGTCTGAAGGGATCTGTTGCTGGTCCCTTTTGATCTTGTCTAGCGATTTGAAGGTGGAAGTAGCCAAAATTATTTTGGGAGGTAGTATGGGTTCCAAAGATGCCTCAGGCCTGTCTTCCGAGGAGTATTGTCTGAACAACGCATCGGCCTTCACGTTCTTCATACCAGGGATGTAGGATAGGTGATAGTTAAAGCGAGAGAAGAAGAGTGCCCAGCGAGCTTGTCGAGGACCGAGGCGACGTGCTCCTTCAATATACAGTAAATTTTTGTGGTCTGTTAAGATAGAAAATGGCTCCTTTGACCCTTCCAACAGCTGTCTCCACGCTTGTAGTAGGAAGGAAGAGCCTGGGCACTACGGATTTCTGCTTGTGAAAAAAAGAATTTATTAAGCCTGTATGATGACGTTTCGCCCCCTATGGCCTTTCTCAAATGCTAATGGCATTAGCATTTGAGAAAGGCCATAGGGGCCGAAACGTTATCATACTGGCTTAATAAATTCTTTTTTTCACAAGCAGAAATCCGTAGTGCCCTGGCTCTTCCTTCCTATTTCACTTGGAATACCACCCAGAGAGTCCTGAACCAGGAGCACCGGTATTTATCATTATTTTATTTGTTGGGGAGTGCAGCATTCATCTTCCTTTTTCCACGCTTGAAGTGCCATCTTAACGGCCAATTACTCTCTATTGCCGACGTCGTAATTCCTCTCGGAGGAGGATAATTTCTTGGAGAAATACACACAAGGGTGAAGTTTATCCTGGGGCGAGAACCTCTGTGATAGTACTGCCCCTGCACCGCAGTCCGATGCGTCAACTTCTATTACACAGGGAAGATCCGTGTTGTGGTGGCGCAGGATCGGTGCCGTGACGAATGACTCTTTAAGGACCTGGAAGGCGGAGATAGCTTCGGCGGACCAGGCAGAAGGGTCAGCCCCTTTTCTAGTCAACACCATGATGGAGGCCACTAGGGTGGAGAAATTATGAATGAACTTCGCAAATCCTAAAAAGCGCTGGATAGCCTTGAGAGTTTCTGGTTTCTGCCTGGAGTTTACCTGGATCCATCAAAAAGCCTTTGTCCGAAATAATGTAGCCCAGAAATTAGGTAGAGCGTTGATGGAAGGTACACTTCTCTAGTTTGGCGTACAGGTGATGTTTGAGTAGACATGAGAGGACGTACGAGGTGTGACGAATGTGATCCTGGAGATTTTTGGAGAAAATCAAAATGTCATCTAAGTAGACAATAATAAAGATGTTGAGCACCTCACGAAATACGTCATTAATAAAGTCCTGAAAGACAGCCGGGGCGTTACATAAACCAAAAGATATGACTAGGTACTCATAATGCCCACTGTGGGTGTTGAAGGCTGTCTTCCACTCGTCGCCCTGCCTGATGCGGACCAAGTTGTAAGCCCCAGGGAGATCCAATTTGGAAAAGATCTTAGCCCCTCGCAGTTTATCGAAGAGTTCCGTGATCAAGGGGAGAGGATAGCGGCAATGGGTAAGTCTTGGACTTGGGCAAGGTGTATCCTGGGACCAAATCGATTGGGTAATCGTAGGACCGATGAGGAGGTAATTGTTCTGAACGGACCTTGTTAAAGACCTCGCGGAAAGGGTGGTACATGGGGGGAAGAATGGAATCCTGAGTGTTAGCCAAGAGTTTGGGACACTTCCCTGACCTCAGTTTTCAGGTGATGGGGGTAGGTGAGACCCAGTCAATTGGAGGGTTGTTCTTCTGCAACCAAAGTAGGCCGAAGGTTACTGGTGCACCTAGGGCCTGGATGGCATCAAGGACCAGGGTCTCGCTGTGGGAGTAGGTAGATAGGTGGAGAGGTACGGTCTGTAGTGAGATAAAGGCTGGAGATAGCAAACATCCGTCAATCCCTACCAAGGCAATAGGTTGGGCCTTCTTCACCAAAGGTACCCGGTACTGTTTGGCAAAATCGAGGTCTACAATGTTTCCTCCAGGACCGGAGTCGATAAAGGAAGCAGTAGATGTGCGAAACTCAGCGCCTGCGAGAGAAATAGGAATCGTAAATTTCTTAGGCAGTGCCTCCTTGGGGAGGGGACAAGAAGAGATAACACCCAGTGAGAGCCCCTCAATACTCAATGAGTGTTCCCATTTCCCAGATGTAAAGGGCATGCACGGACCAGATGTTCAGGAGATCCACAGTAGAAACAGAGTCCGCCGGAGTAGCGGTGTTGTCATAGTGGATTCCGGATCTGTTGCACCCCTAATTGCATTGGCTCGGGAGTCTCCAGTGCCAGCTGCTATGAAGGAGATGGTCTAGGAACCAGAGGAGAGTTGTTGAAGGGTGCTTGGAAGGTTAGTGGCCGGGCATGCTGATGCTCCGAGCGTCGTAACTGGATGCGTTGATCAATGCATACGGCCAAGTCGATGAGCGCCTCCAATTGGTCTGGCCTGGGATGCCGAGCAAGCTCGTCCTTGATGGATTCCGAGAGACCTTGCCAGAAGACGGAGACGAGCGGCTCTTGTCTTTAGTTCATCTCGGCGGCGAGCGTGCGAAATTCCACCGCCTACTGTGTCACCGATCTTCGCCCCTGAATTATCTGGAGGAGGGAAACAGACGCCATGCCCCGGCGTGCAGGGGAATCAAAGACTTGTCGGAACTCACCCTGGAAGGCTAGGTAGTCTTGTGTCAGGTCCGGGCGCAACTCCCAGACTGGTGAGGCAGATGCCAGTGCGCTGGTCGTCAGTAGGTTGTACACGTAGGCTACCTTCTTCCGGCCGGTGTCGTACTGAAGGGGTACAATTTCAAATTGAACCTCGCACTGGTTAAGCAAACCTCTGCACTCCTGCGGGTTGCCGGCGTATGGCTTGGGAGGCGATATCTTCACGTCCAGAGTTCTGGGTCTGACTGGTTCCACAGCCTGTGGAGGAGAAAGAGGTACAGGTGCTTCCGGTACCTGAGCCGAAAGTTTGGCCATTTGATGTGTTAGGGCCACAATCTGATCGGCCATGGCCTGGTTTTGCTGTATCAGCGTAGAGATTGCTTGCCTCAGTTCGGCCTGGTCTGCGTCTTGTGGGCTCGTCATAATGTTACGCCGGAGTAGCCCACAGACCAGACCTGTCCCTAGAACTATATAGGGATTTGAGCGCGCTGTCGCTCCAAATGTTCTCCCTCGACTCCCAAGTCTTCCCTGCAGCACATAGTCTCCCGTGATCAGCGGGGCACACTCAGCACATAATACACAAAAATAGAGCGCATGAAAGGAAACCAGAAAAAAACGAAATTAGTACATATATTTTAATCATAAAATAAACAGATAACCACAATGGATTGTATCAAAATGGAGGCCACATGACACTACATAAAGATATAGACCACGAAGGTCAAAATGAGCCTGTGACACACAGGGGAGTGAGATGGAATTACTCAAAACCACACAGGGAGTCCCCCTAGTTGGAACAAGGGGAAGGGAGTGCTATGGCTGCCAAGATGGTAGGAAACAGACCTGAGCACTCAAAGACCTCCCGTGTGGTATCCTCGTTGTGTGTCTGGCCTGTAGCAGCAGGTGAGAGACTGGAAGGTGGTGGCTCCCAGCACCAGAGATCAAGACACGCCTTCGGAGTCAGACTGCCGACATCACCAAGTGTACTTGGCCGTAAACATATGGTGTCGGTAGCTAAAACAGTAATTTGATCATAAAATGATCCACGCCGGCAAACAGAAGCTTCGTAGCTGGAACAGTACACCCGTCTGCTCTCCCAGCTGGTCACTCTTCCCGTCTGTTTCTGTTCCGGCGAAATCCCCGGATGACGTCAGACGACGGGTGCCGCGCTTGGAAAACAATAGGTCGCGCTGCAATCAGCCTTCCTCTTGGTACAGGATACACTCAACGCGTTTCTCCTCTACTGAGGTTTCATCAGGAGTCTCCTGCAGACAACACAGTTGGATATTAACATGGAGACAGCACAGGAGGCTAACAGATACGTGCCACGTAATTTGTGGGTTCACTTGTTGCATCTTTTCTGTTTTTTGTCTTTAGGTTCTGAGAAAAAGCAGGTTTGGATCACAGAGGGGTTCTGTAATCTTCTGGGCTATTCGCAGAGCACAGGAGTGACCGTACCACTATCAACTAGGTTTCCTCCCAGACCTGCCTGTATAACTTGGTTAGAAAGGAGGGGATTAAGCTGGATTCAGGATTTGCCAGAATTTATCAGACGAGAGGCACGATGCCTCCCGCATGTGCTGTTAGTGCATGCACATGGCAATGACCTGGTATTTAAGAGATCAGATGAGTTGGTGAGGGAAATGAAGAAGGATGTGGCGAGACTGATGTTGGCTTTGTTGTACTAATTTAGACACAGTTAGTACCGTGGCTGGTTTGGAGAATGGCTAGGACCCCTGAAGAAATTAACAGATGCTGGCACAGGATAAACAAGACCATGAGAAAATATTGAACCATGTGGGTATTTACTCCATAAATCACATTGATTTGAAAATGTCATACCTATGCTATTTGTAAGGATGGGGTTCACCTCTCAAATATCTGTAATTTAGCTCTGCAAGAAGGCATTGTGATCGTTTTTGGCTATGGCAGTGCCTAGGACAATTTAAGGTTTTAAATGCCCTTGGTGGTGGTCGGGGTAACCTACCAGGCTGCGGAGCGCAGGAAGTAAGAAGGTTGTTTGGTTTGGTGAGAATATGCCCTTGGTTGGGGCTGGTTTGTAACTCTGCTATAAAATACTGTTTTGTAGCAGCTGGAGTCAGAAGGCACGACTACGCACTATGGACATGCAGCCTGGCAGGGGGTGGAAAAAGGATTTAATATATAACATTCATATTCAATAAAAAGCTTGTTCATCCAAGAAAACAGTTGTCCTTGTCTTTATGGGTTGGGATGAGCATGTGAGTGATGAATGTACTTCTTTGATATATATTAAGAAGGTTTTTTATTTATCATAATACTTTTGCCCCAAGAAGATGTTGATTTGTGGTAGTCCATGGTTTTTGTTACAATAAGTTTATAAATGTTTTAGACAACTTTTACAGTGACAGCTAAAGCTCCCAAAGGAGATGCCATCAGAACTATGAGCCCTAAGGACTTTTCTATCGGGAAGCACAAGCCACAATTTGGTAACTCAAACTTAATGCAAATCAGTTTCCATAGTTGGTGGAGAGCGCAGAAAGATGAAAGTTTGTAAAGATGAAAGAAGCAGCATGAGAGGATGTTAGAAGAACTCACTCTCTTCAAATAGAGCAGTGTGTTTTCAGGCATGTTTACAGGCTGCCCAAAGAAGTCAGAAAGATGCTGTTGGTAACTGCAGACACAGACGGTGTCTCAAAGGCATTTTTCTGCATCCCAAAGGCAATCTACAGAATGACTAAACAATGGTCATTAAGGTATCCGGCACAAGCAAATACTAACTTCCTGCTTATAACCACAAGAAAGACAAAACAAGCTAAAAAAAAAAATGTTTTGGAAAAACAAGATAAAAATATGTTTGCAGACATACTTTGTAAACTAACTGATGAGCCGTAGAGAGGTTACTGTGCACTGAAGCATTCATATTAATAAACTAATGAAATGCCAATACTCACTGAAGCAAGATAGAAAAATATGTACTATAATAGCACCATACAAACCAACGTTTGGTCCCAAGAGTGACCATCATCAGAAGCCTAGGAATCAAAATGTTGATGTACTGTATATAGTGCTTATAATAAATATTGTTGTATTCTTGTTTTTGAAAGTGCTGAAATCTTATTTAGTTAGGTTTTACCTTTGATTTCTGGGTCTATAGAACCGTTTCTTAATTTTGAATGTTTTCACTTTTCTGTATTTTTGCTAAGTTCATATACAGATGCAGCGGGCATTATTGAAACAAATCACGGTACCGTTTTCATGTGCGCTGCTGTACTCCACACGGCATGAACGCCGCCAATCGCCCCAGGTACACGTGTTTATCGCGGTTGCTTTGTTTGAATTTCATGGATTGTGTGCAAATAAATGCAATGAAATGAATAAACTGTAATGGTGTACAGAACTGTGCTACTGTGCTACTGTGTCAATTTCAGGTGTTTAAAAACCAGAACACTAAAATGCCATTTTATGCACTCGCGTCTTAAGGCGGAACGGTTGGAAGAAATCCCGCGCCATGACATGGGTATTCCAAGGTATACACCGCGTGATTTGTTAAAATAATGGCCACTGCAACTGCATCTGTAGATAAAATTAAATTTCTTTAAAAAAAAATCCCTTTTCAGTGCCTTTATTATGTACTAGGTACTAGAACTAGGTACGTCATGGGCACTTGCTGCTTTCAAGGAGCAGATCGGGATGCCCGATTCAAACAAAAGTAGAGCTCCCTCCTTTTCTGTTTCTGGCACCCAGAACCTGGGCACATCTTGTGCTGGTGTTCTGGTGGCACTCTGGTACCACAAGACACCTGGCACTGTAAAGGTTATAGAAGAAACAATATTTATTTTACATATATAGTATAAAACCTACAATGAAATAAAAATATTGTTTTTAAAGCATTAAGCATTATATATCACACACATGCCAAAGCAGCCATTCAGTAATTTTTTTAGCCAAAAATACCCGTACACTTCAATGGGGATTTTCAACCATGAGCGGCCTAAACTGCCTGTAGATTGTAGACATTAGCTCTTAAATCCAGGCATTAAGATAATAGTGATGATGTCTAAAAAATAAAATGCACATTATTTGGTATTGTTGTCCTTGTAAGTTTGTTGTTTACCCTCTGACAATACTGACATACAGTATACAGATGTAGACAGCCTTATTGTCTCAGGTGCCGCTATCTCCCGCAGTCATGCTACCATGGCACTGGAGGGTTAATGCTGCGTGGGTTCCCATTCAGAAGTATGGACAGCGGCAGCGTGATTGCAGCCAGCCCTGTCTCCGGCACCACAGACCTTTTCTTCTTCAACCGCAGTGCCGGGGACAGTTGGTCTTGCTCCTCTATATTAGATCTGCCATTACCGAATACAATGATTTCAAAGAAGATATGTATAATAAAGATTTTACAAGTGTGCCCCTGTTATTTAAATTTTTTTTACGATTCCATGTATTTTCCTATCCATATCAATTTATTAATACCAGAGTATGGAGCCGCTAAGACTTTTTTTTCCAGTTGAGTACACCACCACATGTGTTATCATGTCCTTATCATTCCATTGACCAACCCATGTTGGATCTAAGGGGATCTATTGGTGTGGATAAACCAACAGTGCTTGGAAATAGGAAAGGAGAAAAAATTCAAAAATATTGCCGTAGACTGTCTAAAGAGAGAAGAACAAAGATAAAGGGGTGAAAAGAAAAATAGCGTTTCAAAAATAAATTAAGAGAGAAAACAGGCTCTGAAGAGGAGCCAGAACTTGTCGACATCTGCTGGAGCAAATCAGTGGTTGTCAAGTTGTACCCTGGTTAAAGAAACAAAGCCTGCCACTGTGACTGTTCAGTTTCACTCTAATTTGAAGACACAAATAGAGGAGGTGTTGTGGTGGTGGTGTGTGTGTGTGTGTGTGTGTGTGTGTGTGTGTGTGTGTGTGTGTGTGTGTGTGTGTGTGTGTGTGTGTGTGTGTGTGTGTTTGTGTGTGAGCTGATCCGCAGTGAAGATAATTCTTGATTAAAGGAAACTACTGTGCTTCTTCACATTGACCAAATGCAGGCAGGTTTGCGAATATAAGTGATTGTTAACAATCCCAAGAGAGGTTAAAGCGTTACTGTCAGCAAATACACACGAGTGCAGGCGTTCCCTACCTGTCTTCTGTGTTAGGGGGATTCCGAGGTGTCCTGTTAGGGGGGATTCCGAGGTGAAGCTTTCTAGTCAGATCTGGAATAAAGTAGGTTAGAAATTGTTTAAAAAGCTAGGGTGACCATATTTACAAAAATAACAACTGGGAATCATTAAAAAAATATTTATAAAACAAATTACATCACCAATTGCACCCCTCCCCTTTCTGTCTCTCTGCAACCCCCCCCCCCCCCCCCACCACCACCACCTACACACATGCAGGCACACTATCTTCCCCCTTCCCTCCATTATTTCTCTTCCCCCATTTCCTTCATTCTTTCTTCCCCCTTCCCTTCATTCTCTTTCCGCTCATCTGATACTCTCTCTCTCCTTCATTCTGCCTGTCTCTCCCCCCATTCTCTGTCTGTCTCTCTCCTCACTTTCTGTGTGTTTGTGACTCTCTCCCCATTCTGTGTGTCAGTCACTCTCTTTCTCCATTCTGTGTCTGTCTCTCTCCCCATTCTGTCTCTATCTCCTTCCCCATTCTGTGTGTCTGTCTCTTTCTCCCCATTCGCTGTCTCTCTCTCCCTCCCCATTCTGTGTCTGTCTCTCTCCTCACTTTCTGTGTGTTTGTGACGTTCTCTCCCCATTCTGTGTGTCAGTCACTCTCTCTCCCCATTCTGTGAGCCAGTTACTCTCTCTCCCCATTCTGTGTCTGTCTCTCTCTCCCCATTCTGTACCTGCCTCTCCCCATTCTGTGTCTTTTACTCTCTCCATTCTGTCTGTCTCTCTCCCCATTCTTTGTCTCTCTCTCCTCCCCCCCCCATTATGTGTATCTCTCTCCATTCTCTGTTTCTATCTCCCATTCTGTGTCTCTCTCCCCATTCTCTGTGTCTCCCTCTCCATTCTGTGTGTTTGTCTCTCGCCTCACTTTTTGTGTGTTTGTGACTCTCTCTCCCCATTCTATGTCATTCACTCTCTCTCCCCATTCTGTGTGTCATTCACTCTCTCTCCCCATTCTGTCTGACTCTCTCTCCCCATTCTGTGTGTCTCTTTCTCCAAATTCTCTGTACAGTATGTCTCCCCATTCTCAGTTTCTGTCTCCCCATTATCTGACATACAGGACACCTACAAGCTCATATTGAACACCCAAAATAACCACAACATATATATAAGCATATAAGTGTCACAGAGGAGTGCTACTGAGCATGGCAATATATATTTAAAACCAGAGACAGAACATGAAACACAGACAGAGCTCAGTGCACATCAGTGAAACTTATACACGGTACAGTGCCTAAATAAATATGTATAGATATCTTTTGAATAAAATGGTCTTTTAATTTAACATTTTGGCCAAAGTGTTGTAGCACTTGAGCCACTACACGGCAGACCAAATCTCAAGGCTACCTAACACTAATATAAATTCTTAATAACCTTTGCATTACCAGGAAGAATGATTTATAATAAATCTGTCAAAATTAGTTGCATAGTTCTAAGTCTGATTGAAGCTCTTATTAACCTGTACATTACCAGTAAAAGCACTCTGTATTAGATTTGTCACAATAAAACTGCAAGCAAGCAAGTTCCCCTGAGAGTGGGAGATGCAATTGAGTGAGCTTTTAACCATTTAAATGTGGGAGGGGGTGAGCTTCAAACTAGGTAGGAGGAGCCACCCTCCAATTAGCTAAGACCAGCTGATCAAGAATTGTAAAACATACAGGACACCTACAAGCTCATATTGAACCCCCAAAATAACCGCAACATATATATAAGCATATAAGTGTCACAGAGGAGTGCTACTGAGCATGGCAATATATATATATTTAAAACCAGAGACATAACATGAAACACTTGCTTGCAGTTTGATTGTGACAAATCTAATACAGAGTGCTTTTCCTGGTAATGTACAGGTTAATAAAGTAAGAGCTTCAATCAGACTTAGAGCTATGCAACTAATTTTGACAGATTTATTATAAATCCTTCTTCCTGGTAATGCACAGGTTATTAAGAATTTATGTTAGTGTTTGGTACCCTTGAGATGTGGTCTGCTGTGTAGTTGCTCAAGGACTTACAACACTTTGGCCAAAATGTTAAACTAAAAGACTGTTTTATTCAAAAGATATCTATACATATATATTTAGGCACTGTACCGTGTATAAGTTTCACTGGATGTGCACTGAGCTCTGTCTGTGTTTCATGTTCTGTCTCTGGTTTTAAATATATATTGCCATGTTCAGTAGCACTCCTCTGTGACACTTATATGCTTATATAAATTGTAGGCGGACGCTCAAAGAGGTATGCAAGGGAGACTGTTATGGTGAAATTAAATAAGGCTTTTATTGCACCTGTTTCCTTAACATCAGGAAACCATCCAAACAAGGGGTAAACAAAGCTTCTATTCACTTGGGAATATTTCTAGGGAAAACTATGCAGTCCACAACTCCCTTTAGATAAGCATGTCTCCCAGCCCCCAAACATATATCACGAAATGAGCAGATATAAAAAGTCTTATAAATGAAAGTCTTATCTGTTCCTTGGAGGGAAAATCTTCTCTGTTCCTGGTTGCTACCTTTTCCTCAGGGTTTGTCAGCATTCAGGTTTAGAAGTTTCCCCTGTGTCTTGAAAGCAGCCTCTTCTGGTAGACTCAAGACGTCTGTCCCCATGTCAGTCTCACAAGTTGTGAGAGTCAGGAACAATCTCCCTTTCTGTTTCAAGGGCAGGCTTTTCTAAGCAACCTAATCAGGCAGGTGGTGTTTCTTAATTGACTACCAGCAGTTAACCACCACACTGCTGGATTAGAGGCATATTTCCTGAATAGGGATAACTCTCCTGTTACATACCTCCCCTGTTTGTGGGAAGCTCGGGCTTGCCACGGCCAAAGCCCATCCTTCCACTCTCATTCTAGATATCTCTGTGACTCGAATGAGAGTGGATGGAGGAAGAGAACCCTCAGTCCCCTTGGGATCGGAGCCCTTTCTCCAGTTCATTCGTGTCTCCTCTCGAAGGTGCTTGAGATCAGCACTCCTCATTCGCTCGAGGAGGACTTTTTCTAAGTATAGTCTTTTTGCTACGTGCGCGGTCATGAGATTTCCCTCACGTCGGGTGCTCGTTTTATTGCCGGTAGACTGTATGGCAGCAGTTGCAGAGCGTTTAAAAACAGCCCTTTGAGTTTTCCGCTCTTGAAGCTGTCTCTCTGCCCTTTTCCCACTCAATTGGGTTGCTAGTTCAGCCTCTTTGGGATTAAGTTGCAATTCCACACCCACTTCCAGAGAATGTCCCATCTTTTCAGCTTCATCAGCTAAGGATTCTTCTGGTTTTGATTCAGCATGTGTACCTTCTTTTATTGCCTGTTGGGTGGCTGAAGGTTTTGCTAGTGCTTGTTTAGGTGGTTCAAATTTTGCAACCTTGCCTTTCAGACGAGCGGTATTCCCAGCTCTCACTGTACCCTTGTCTTCATGGGTTTTTGTGGCTGTGGGATACTGACGCTTAATCAGGGTCAATACTTGTCCTTGTAGAACTTTCATCTCATCCACGAGAGATCCCTGTTTTTTGAGTGCGTCTTGCAAGTTTCTTCTCAGGAAATTTATCTGTACACTTTGTTTTTTCTGAGCTTGCTTCCACATTTTCACTGCATTGTGAAGCACTATGAACTTCTTTACTTGGGCCACAGTTTCTTGTTTCAGTTTCTGGACCTTCTTGTGCTCCCTTTTGTGCCGAGTCACCTGGGTTCTAAGCTTGGCCTTTAGCGATGCTTTGGTGATGCTCAGGGTAGCCTTCAGTTTCTCATGCTGCTTTGCAGGAACATACTGGATAATCAGACGTTCCTGCAGCACTTGTATTTCTTTAACAGCCTGCAGATTGTCTTCCTGCAGAGTTCGCTGCTTCTCCTCAGACATCTGGAGGTGCGTACGCAGACCTTGCAATTGGTTCTGCTGTCGGTGCTCTGCTTCAAACTTCTCACCTTCCAACAGTCTATTTATTTCCTTAAGCTCGTGCAGCTTTTCATTCTTTTCCTTGACTTCGTCTGTCAAATGAAAAAAATTTCTTCCAGTTTTAAGTTTTCTCTTTTTAATCTTAAATGTTCTCCTTTTTCAGTTTCTGTACTATTCAGGGCCTCCTTGCAGTCCTCTTTCCATTTACGCACATCTGCTTTGAGATTGACAGTCTCCTGGCGTGAGACTTCCTTCTCTAGGTTGAGGGTCTGAAACTCCTTCTGAGAGACTTTGAGATCTGTATTAAGATTGACAATCGTTTCTTTAGAAATGTCCAGCTCCTCAGTGAGACTGTGTAATTCCTTTCTGTAAACTTCCAGGTCTGTGCGGCAGCTGTTGGTCTCATGATGTGAAGCATCCAGTGCTCTGTGGAGTGTCTGAACCTCTTTATGAGATACGTCCACCTCTGTCCGGACGTTGTTGACCTCCTGTTGTGAGGCATTCAGCTCTACGCGAAGAGTTTGAACCTCTTGCTGAAAGACTGTCATCTGCTTTAGTGCCTCCTCATACTTCCGCTTCAGCTTAGCCATCTTTTTATCAGATTGGCTCTGCTTTTCATCGATGGCGGAAATAGTAGCGTTTGCAGTATCTAGCTCAGTCTTGAGATCGTCTAATTCTGTCCTGGCCAAAGAGTAAATTGTGAGCACATCTTTCTGTAGCTTCACGTTATTTTTCTGTAGCTCTGTGTAACCATCTTTTGTTTGTTTCAATTGTTCACGGAGCATATCATAGTCATGCCTGGCATTTTTCAGGGCATCTTCAGGGCTGGTCAAGGGATCGTCACTCACTGGTTCTGGCTCCACTTCCCTTGGATAGTTGGTTGAGGGTTCCTCACTGTTAGCACCGGACAGACACTTCTTTGGGGTACACGACTTCTGCCTTGGGCCCTCTGGATGTTCGGTTAACGGTGGGACGAATTCTCCATTTTCTCTAGGCTGCAGGGCAACTCGATCTCACTTCTGACACCATTTGTAGGCGGACGCTCACAGAGGTATGCAAGGGAGACTGTAATGGTGAAATTAAATAAGGCTTTTATTGCGCCTGTTTTCTTAACATCAGGAAACCATCCAAACAAGGGGTAAACAAAGCTACTATTCACTTGGGAGTATTTCTTGGGAAAACTATGCAGTCCACAACTCCCTTTAGATTAGCATGTCTCTCAGCCCCCAAACATATATCACGAAATGAGCAGATATAAAAAGTCTTATAAATGAAAGTCTTATCTGTTCCTTGGAGGGAAAATCTTCTCTGTTCCTGGTTGCTACCTTTTCCTCAGGGTTTGTCAGCATTCAGGTTTAGAAGTTTCCCCTGTGTCTTGAAAGCAGCCTCTTCTGGTAGACTCAAGACGTCTGTCCCCATGTCAGTCTCACAAGTTGTGAGAGTCAGGAACAATCTCCCTTTCTGTTTCAAGGTCAGGCTTTTCTAAGCAACCTAATCAGGCAGGTGGTGTTTGTTAATTGACTACCAGCAGTTAACCACCACACTGCTGGATTAGAGGCATATTTCCTGAACAGGGATAACTCCCCTGTTACATATATGTTGTGGTTATTTTGGGGGTTCAATATGAGCTTGCAGGTGTCCTGTATGTTTTACAATTCTTGTTCAGCTGGTCTTAGCTGATTGGAGGGTGGCTCCTCCTACCTGTTTGAAGCTCATCCCCTCCCACATTTAAATGGTTAAATCTCACTCCATTGCATCTCCCACTCTCAGAGGAACGTTCTTGCTTGCAGTTTGATTGTGACAAATCTAATACAGAGTACTTTTCCTAGTAATGTACAGGTTAATAAGAGCTTCAATCAGACTTAGAACTATGCAACTAATTTTGACAGATTTATTATAAATCATTCTTCCTGGTAGTGCACAGGTTATTAAGAATTTATATTAGTGTTAGGTAGCCTTGAGATGTGGTCTGCCGTGTAGTGGCTCAAGGGCTTAAAACACTTTGGCCAAAATGTTAAACTAAAAGACCATTTTATTCAAAAGATATCTATATATATATATATTTAGGCACTGTACCGTGTATAAGGCCTTGGACATAGACACTTTGTCCGTGCGTAGGTGCGCTGAGGCTCAGGGAAAGTGGTGCTTTCCCTGGCCTTAGACAGCGTGCCATCCGTGGGCGTGTCGGGGGCATGTCTGGGGGCGGGCTAGTGACGTCACAGAGCTGGGCGAACCGCTCACGTGACCGGCCCTGCGCTCCGGCGAGCACCAAATCTGAAAACTTGGTGAGACACACGCTTCCACAAGCGTGTGAGAGCCCCTGCTAAAGCCGCTCTCATTGCAGCTGCAGGGGCTCAGTGCTGAGCGTGAGCGCGCCTCAGCACGGATAAGCAAGGCTGATCCCACTATGTCCCAGGCCTAAGTTTCACTGGATATGCACTGAGCTCTATCTATGTTTCATGTTCTGTCTCTGGTTTTAAATATATACTCCCCATTTTTTGTCTCTCTCCCCATTCTCTGTCTAACTTCCAATTATCTGTGTGTCACCTCTCCATTCTGTGTATGTGTCTCTATCCCCATTCTCTGCCTCTCCCCATTCTCTGTCTCTCCCCATTCTCTGTCTCTCCCCATTATCTGTTTCTCTCTCCCCATTATCTGTCTCTCCCCCCACTATCTGTCTCTCCCCCAAATATCTGTGTCTCTCTCCCCATTCTCCGTCCCTCTCTGCCCATTCTCTGTGTCTCTCTGCCCATTCTCGGTGTCTCTCTTCTCATTCTCTATCTCTCCCTCCCTCCCCATTCTATGTGTCTCTTTCTCCCCATTATCTGTCTCTCTCCCCATTCTTTGTCTAACTTCCAATTCCCTGTGTGTCACCCTCTCCATTCTGTGTATGTGTCTCTCTCCCCATTCTCTGTCTCTCCCCATTTTCTGTCTCTCCCCATTCTCTGCCTCTCTTCCATTCTGTCGCTCTCCCCATTCTCTGTGTCTCTCTCCCCATTCTCTGTGTCTCTCTCCCCATTCTCTGAGTCTCTCTCCCCATTCTCTGTGTCTCTCCCCCATTATCTGTTTCTCTCTCCCCATTATCTGTCTCTCTCCCCACTATCTGTCTCTCCCCCAAATATCTGTGTCTCTCTCCCCATTCTCTGCCTCTCTTCCATTCTGTCGCTCTCCCCATTCTCTGTGTCTTTCTCCCCTTTCTCTGTGTCTCTCTCCCCATTCTCTGTGTCCCTCTCCCCATTCTCTGTGTCTCTCTCCCCATTCTCTGTGTCTCTCCCCCATTCTCTATGTCTCTCTCCCCATTATCTGTGTCTCTCCCCCCATTATCTGTGTCTCTCTCCCCATTCTCTGTCTCTCTCCCCATTATCTGTGTCTCTCCCCCCATTATCTGTGTCTCTCCCCCATTATTTGTGTCTCTCCCCCCATTATATGTGTCTCTCTCCCCATTCTCTGTGTCTCTCTCCCCATTCTCTGTGTCTCTCTGCCCATTCTCTGTATCTCTCTGCCCATTCTCTGTGTCTCTCTGCCCATTCTCTGTGTCTCTCTGTCCATTATCTCTGTCTCTCTGTCCATTCTCTCTGTCTCTCTTCCCATTCTCTGTGTGTCACTCTCTACATTCTGTGTATGTGTCTCTCTCCCCATTCTCTGTGTCTCTCTCCCCATACTCTGTCTCTCTCCCCATTCTCTGTGTCTCTCTCCCCATTCTCTGTGTCTCTCTCCCCATTCTCTGTGTCTCTCTCCCCATTCTCTGTGTCTCTCTCCCCATTCTCTGTGTCTCTCTCCCCATTCTCTGTGTCTCTCTCCCCATTCTCTGTGCCTCTCTCCCCATTCTCTGTGTCTCTCTCCCCATTCTCTGTGTCTCTCTCCCCATTCTCTGTGTCTCTCTACCCATTCTCTGTGTCTCTCTCCCCATTCTCTGTCTCTCCCCCCCATTCTCTGTGTCTCTCCCCCAATTCTCTGTGTCTCTCTGCCCATTCTCTCTCTGCCCATTCTCTGTGTCTATCTCCTCATTCTCTATCTCTCCCTCCCTCCCCATTCTATGTGTCTCTCTCCCCATTCTCTGTCGCTCCCCATTCTCTGCCTCTCTTCCATTCTGTTGCTCTCCCCATTCTCTGTGTCTCTTTCCCCATTCTCTGTGTATCTCTCCCCATTCTCTGTGTCTCTCTCCCCATTCTCTGTCTCTCTCCCCATTCTCTGTGTCTCTCTCCTCATTCTCTGTGTCTCTCTCCCCATTCTCCGTGTCTCTCTCCCCATTCTCTGTGTCTCTTTGCCCATTCTCCGTGTCTCTCACCTCATTCTCTATCTCTCCCTCCCTCCCCATTCTATGTGTCTCTCTCCCCATTCTCTGTCTCTCCCCATTCTCTGCCTCTCTTCCATTCTGTCACTCTCCCCATTCTCTGTGTCGCTCACCGCATTTTCTGTGTCTCTCTCCCCATTCTCTGTGTCTTTCTCCCCATTATCTGTGTCTCTCCCCCCATTATCTGTGTCTCTCCCCCCATTCTCTGTGTCTCTGCCCATTCTGTGTCTCTCTGCCCATTCTCTGTGTCTCTCTGCCCATTCTCTGTGTCTCTCTGCCCATTCTCTGTGTCTCTCTGCCCATTCTCTGTGTCTCTTTCTGTCCTTTCTCTGTGTCTCTGCCCATTCTCTGTGTCTCTCTGCCCATTCTCTGTGTCTCTCCCCCATTCTATGTGTCTCTCTCCCCATTATATGTGTCTCTCTCCCCATTATCTGTGTCTCTCTCCCCATTATCTGTGTCTCTCCCCCCATTATATGTGTCTCTCTCCCCATTCTCTGCGTCTCTCTGCCCATTCTCTGTGTCTCTCTGCCCATTCTCTGTGTCTCTCTGCCCATTCTCTCTGTCTCTCTTCCCATTCGCTGTGTTTCACTCTCTACATTCTGTGTATGTGTCTCTCTCCCCATTCTCTGTATGTGTCTCTCTCCCATTCTCTGTGTCTCTCTCCCCATACTCTGTGTCTCTCTCCCCATTCTCTGTGTCTCCCCCCCCATTCTCTGTGTCTCTCTCCCCATTCTCTGTGTCTCTCTCCCCATTCTCTGTGTCTCTCTCCCCATTCTCTGTGTCTCTCTGCCCGTTCTCTGTCTCTCCCCCCACTATCTGTCTCTCCCCCAAATATCTGTGTCTCTCTCCCCATTCTCTGCCTCTCTTCCATTCTGTCGCTCTCCCCATTCTCTGTGTCTCTCTCCCCATTCTCTGTGTCTCTCTCCCCATTCTCTGAGTCTCTCTCCCCATTCTCTGTGTCTCTCCCCCATTATCTGTTTCTCTCTCCCCATTATCTGTCTCTCCCCCCACTATCTGTCTCTCCCCCAAATATCTGTGTCTCTCTCCCCATTCTCTGCCTCTCTTCCATTCTGTCGCTCTCCCCATTCTCTGTGTCTTTCTCCCCTTTCTCTGTGTCTCTCTCCCCATTCTCTGTGTCCCTCTCCCCATTCTCTGTGTCTCTCTGCCCATTCTCTGTGTCTCTCCCCCATTCTATGTGTCTCTCTCCCCATTATATGTGTCTCTCTCCCCATTATCTGTGTCTCTCTCCCCATTATCTGTGTCTCTCCCCCCATTATATGTGTCTCTCTCCCCATTCTCTGCGTCTCTCTGCCCATTCTCTGTGTCTCTCTGCCCATTCTCTGTGTCTCTCTGCCCATTCTCTCTGTCTCTCTTCCCATTCGCTGTGTTTCACTCTCTACATTCTGTGTATGTGTCTCTCTCCCCATTCTCTGTATGTGTCTCTCTCCCATTCTCTGTGTCTCTCTCCCCAAACTCTGTGTCTCTCTCCCCATTCTCTGTGTCTCTCCCCCCATTCTCTGTGTCTCTCTCCCCATTCTCTGTGTCTCTCTCCCCATTCTCTGTGTCTCTCTCCCCATTCTCTGTGTCTCTCTCCCTGTTCTCTGTCTCTCCCCCCACTATCTGTCTCTCCCCCAAATATCTGTGTCTCTCTCCCCATTCTCTGCCTCTCTTCCATTCTGTCGCTCTCCCCATTCTCTGTGTCTCTCTCCCCATTCTCTGTGTCTCTCTCCCCATTCTCTGAGTCTCTCTCCCCATTCTCTGTGTCTCTCCCCCATTATCTGTTTCTCTCTCCCCATTATCTGTCTCTCCCCCCACTATCTGTCTCTCCCCCAAATATCTGTGTCTCTCTCCCCATTCTCTGCCTCTCTTCCATTCTGTCGCTCTCCCCATTCTCTGTGTCTTTCTCCCCTTTCTCTGTGTCTCTCTCCCCATTCTCTGTGTCCCTCTCCCCATTCTCTGTGTCTCTCTCCCCATTCTCTGTGTCTCTCCCCCATTCTCTATGTCTCTCTCCCCATTATCTGTGTCTCTCCCCCCATTATCTGTGTCTCTCTCCCCATTCTCTGTCTCTCTCCCCATTATCTGTGTCTCTCCCCCCATTATCTGTGTCTCTCCCCCATTATTTGTGTCTCTCCCCCCATTATATGTGTCTCTCTCCCCATTCTCTGTGTCTCTCTCCCCATTCTCTGTGTCTCTCTGCCCATTCTCTGTATCTCTCTGCCCATTCTCTGTGTCTCTCTGCCCATTCTCTGTGTCTCTCTGTCCATTATCTCTGTCTCTCTGTCCATTCTCTCTGTCTCTCTTCCCATTCTCTGTGTGTCACTCTCTACATTCTGTGTATGTGTCTCTCTCCCCATTCTCTGTGTCTCTCTCCCCATACTCTGTCTCTCTCCCCATTCTCTGTGTCTCTCTCCCCATTCTCTGTGTCTCTCTCCCCATTCTCTGTGTCTCTCCCCCCATTCTCTGTGTCTCTCTCCCCATTCTCTGTGTCTCTCTCCCCATTCTCTGTGTCTCTCTCCCCATTCTCTGTGCCTCTCTCCCCATTCTCTGTGTCTCTCTCCCCATTCTCTGTGTCTCTCTCCCCATTCTCTGTGTCTCTCTCCCCATTCTCTGTGTCTCTCTCCCCATTCTCTGTGTCTCTCTCCCCATTCTCTGTCTCTCCCCCCCATTCTCTGTGTCTCTCCCCCAATTCTCTGTGTCTCTCTGCCCATTCTCTCTCTGCCCATTCTCTGTGTCTATCTCCTCATTCTCTATCTCTCCCTCCCTCCCCATTCTATGTGTCTCTCTCCCCATTCTCTGTCGCTCCCCATTCTCTGCCTCTCTTCCATTCTGTTGCTCTCCCCATTCTCTGTGTCTCTTTCCCCATTCTCTGTGTATCTCTCCCCATTCTCTGTGTCTCTCTCCCCATTCTCTGTCTCTCTCCCCATTCTCTGTGTATCTCTCCTCATTATCTGTGTCTCTCTCCCCATTCTCCGTGTCTCTCTCCCCATTCTCTGTGTCTCTTTGCCCATTCTCCGTGTCTCTCACCTCATTCTCTATCTCTCCCTCCCTCCCCATTCTATGTGTCTCTCTCCCCATTCTCTGTCTCTCCCCATTCTCTGCCTCTCTTCCATTCTGTCACTCTCCCCATTCTCTGTGTCGCTCACCGCATTTTCTGTGTCTCTCTCCCCATTCTCTGTGTCTTTCTCCCCATTATCTGTGTCTCTCCCCCCATTATCTGTGTCTCTCCCCCCATTCTCTGTGTCTCTGCCCATTCTGTGTCTCTCTGCCCATTCTCTGTGTCTCTCTGCCCATTCTCTGTGTCTCTCTGCCCATTCTCTGTGTCTCTCTGCCCATTCTCTGTGTCTCTTTCTGTCCTTTCTCTGTGTCTCTGCCCATTCTCTGTGTCTCTCTGCCCATTCTCTGTGTCTCTCCCCCATTCTATGTGTCTCTCTCCCCATTATATGTGTCTCTCTCCCCATTATCTGTGTCTCTCTCCCCATTATCTGTGTCTCTCCCCCCATTATATGTGTCTCTCTCCCCATTCTCTGCGTCTCTCTGCCCATTCTCTGTGTCTCTCTGCCCATTCTCTGTGTCTCTCTGCCCATTCTCTCTGTCTCTCTTCCCATTCGCTGTGTTTCACTCTCTACATTCTGTGTATGTGTCTCTCTCCCCATTCTCTGTATGTGTCTCTCTCCCATTCTCTGTGTCTCTCTCCCCATACTCTGTGTCTCTCTCCCCATTCTCTGTGTCTCTCCCCCCATTCTCTGTGTCTCTCTCCCCATTCTCTGTGTCTCTCTCCCCGTTCTCTGTCTCTCTCCCCATTCTCTGTGTCTCTCTCCCCATTCTCTGCCCAGTCTCGGTGTCTTTCTCTCATTCTCTGTGTCTCTCTCCTCATTCTCTGCATCTCTCTCCTCATTCTCTGCCCAGTCTCTGTGTCTTTCTCTCATTCTCTGCATCTCTCTCCTCATTCTCTGCCTGTCACTCTCTGCATTCTGTATGTCTTTGTCTCGCTCCATCTGTGTCTGTCTCTCTCCCCATTCTCTGTCTGTCACTCTCTCCATTCTGTGTGTCTGTGTCTCTCTCCCCATTCTCTGTGTCTACCACTCTCTCTCCTCATTCTGGACCCTACCAGTCAATGTGGAGCAGGGGGGGAGGGAGCCAGCTTGCACCCTGGCAGTAGTCACTGAAAAATCTCAATAACTTCTGAGTTTTACTGCTGGGTCTCCCCTGTAGCTAACCCCGCCCCAACCCTCTACAGCTGTAGCCAGACCCGGCTTCTTCTCTTCTCCTGCTCTCCTCCCTGCAGGCTCCATGCTGGGAGGTAAGGGGGAGGCATGGGAGGTAAGGGGGAGGCATGAGAGGTAAGGGGGAGGCATGGAAGGCAAGGGGAGGGCATGGGAGGCAAGGGGGAGGGCATGGGAGGCAAGGGGGGAGGGCATGGGAGGCATGGGAGGCAATAGAGGCTATTTATTTATAAAATGTTTTACCAGGAAGTAATACATTGAGAGTTACTTCTCGTTTTCAAGTATGTCATGGGCATAGAGTTACTGTATGATGACAAATAATACAAGGTTACAAATACATAGTTACATAAGTGAACATGGTATATACAAGCATTGCATGAACAGTTAGAGATTATATATTATAGGCATATGTAACAGTTACAGACAGATTAAAATGTGAGACAGCTTTAGTTTTGAAAGAACTTAAACTGGTGGTGGATGTGAGAGTCTCCGGTACACTGTTCCAGTTTTGGGGTGCACGGTAAGAGAAGGAGGAGCGGCCGGATACTTTATTGAACCTTGGGACCATGAACAGTCTTTTGGAGTCAGATCTCAGATGATAAGTGCTGCATGTGGTAGGGGTGAGGTGCTTGTTCAGATAGATAGGTAGCTTGCCCAGAAAGTATTTGAAGGCAAGACAGGAATTATGAACTTAACGCCTAGACTCAAGTGATGACCAATCTAATTCTTTGAGCATTCCTCTTCTCCTTCACATTCTTCATACTCTTTGTATTTGTAGCAAAGATCTATCCTAGATCTCCTCTTACCTCTCCCATCGTACTTTCAGTGTCTCTTCTGCTAACACCTCCTCCTCCTTTATCGATCTCTCTGTGGTGGCACCCCAGGTCTCTTGTTACGCCACTGCTGCCCGCAGACCAGACCCGTCCCCTGTGCTGAGGTGGGACGTAGGGATACACATACCCGCAGCAAAGGGAGCGTGTCCGGAGTGTGGTGTTATTGTTGCCAGGCCAGGTATAGTAGTGAAGACAATACTTGCCGGTACCGGTAGTAGAGAAGGAGTAGTTATTGCCGTTACCAAGGTCAGGGATGCCAGAAGTCACGAAGTCCAAGTAGAGCCAAAGTTGAGAGCCAGAGGGGGTAGTCGTCCAATCCGCGTTAATACCTGAGGAGTCACTGAGAGAATAGTCAAATGCTTCCATACAGAACTATGTCGAGCGACGAGTGATGGGAAGCACAGGCATAATAAAGCTGGGCAGGCCAATGGGAAAAGGAGGCAGGCCTGGAGGACTGCAAGGAGTCCTCCCTGATAGGAGAGAGGTGTTACAGCCCAGCTGAGTGTAATCATTGATTTGCCTTGAACTGTGTGATGCTTTGGGGCGACGCCTCGCTGCAGAAGCAGTGGTTAAAAGTGCTCTGTTAGGCGTGTGCTCTGTAAAGTGAGAATGCATGCACATAACGTCTGGGGCTGGCGTGCGTGTAGGAGGGCGTGGGCGCGCTCGGCGCTGAGCAGAGGAATCGCCGAGGGGAGTGATCCCGCGACGGCAGCTGGGGCGAGGAGCCGTGGAGACCGGTAAGGCAGGATTATTTTGTGTGTCCAGGGACTCCTTGCGGAGAGGGAGTGCTTTGTGTGGGAAGCGAAGAGAACGCCGATTCCTGACAGTACCCCCCTCTTCAGGAATGGCCTCAGGACGGTCCAAGAACGGTTTCTCTGGAAACTTTTTCCTGAAGGACTTAAGAAGGGCCGGGGCATGAATGTCCTTTGAAGGTACCCAGGATCTCTCTTCAGGGCCAAAGCCCTTCCACTGCACCAAGAACTGAAGCTGACCCCTGGATAGGCGAGAATCCAAAAGAGAGTGAACTTCGTATTCCTCGTTATTTTGTACAGTAATGGGATCCGGTCTACGAGTCTGATCCGGAAAGAAGTGACTGGAGATAAATGGTTTTAAGAGGGATACATGGAAGACATTGGGAATCTTCATACTGGGTGGTAGTTGGAGCCGGAATGCCACAGGATTGATTTGTTCACAAATAGGGAAGGAACCGAGGAACTTAGGTGCCAGTTTAGGAGATGGTACCTTGAGGTGGATATTCCTAGAGGAGAGCCATACCAAATCCCCTGGTTTGTAACTGGGCGCCAAACGACGACGACGATCGGCCTGTAGTTTCGATCTGCGGGAGGAGTTGAGAAGGGTAGACTGAAACCTGGACCATGCGGTTTGGAGGGAAGAAATGCATTCATCTACGGCTGGTACTCCAGAAGGAATGTTGGGAATGGGAAGACAGGGAGGGTGGAACCCATAATTTATAAAAAAGGGAGACTCCCGGGTGGACTCGTTTTTGCAGAATTGACGTATACTCTGCCCAAGAGAGGAGTTGAGCCCAATCATCCTGGAAATCAGATATAAAACATCTCAGGTACTTCTCCAGGGATTGATTGATTCTCTCCGTTTGTCCATTGGACTGAGGATGATAGGCGGAAGAGAAGGAAGAAGAGATGCCCAATCTCTTCGTGAAAGCTCTCCAAAATTTGGATATGAACTGAGAACCTCTGTCAGAAACAATGGACGAAGGAATCCCATGAATCCGGAAAATCTGCTCCGTAAAGATATCAGCAAGGGCGGGGGAGGTGGGTAATCCTTTAAGTGGAATGAAATGGGACATCTTCGAGAACCTGTCCACGACCACCAAGATAGTGTTCATTCCTCTGGACCTGGGCAACTCCACAATGAAGTCCATAGAAATGTGGGACCAGGGGCGGTCGGGAACTGGAAAGGGGTAACAGAAAACCCTGAGGCTTTTGACGGAGAGTCTTGCTTTGAGCGCACGTGGGGCATGCGCGGGTAAATTCCAGAATATCTTGAGACATCCTTGGCCACCAGAAATTCCGACGAATGAGATCAGTAGTCTTCTTAAAACCTGGATGACCTGCAGATTTAGAGGAGTGACCCCAAGACAGGACTTCTGGAACAAATTTGGATGGTACAAAGAGTTTGTTGTCGTGAACGACCAAGTCCTTGGGAATGCGTCTCTGGGAGTGCAAAATCTTGTCAAGATTCTTGAAAGTAGACGTGGCGCGAATCCTCTCATGTGGATGGATAGTCTCCAACGATTCCTCTGGCCTCTCCTCAGAAGAATGTATTCGGGAGAGTGCGTCTGCCTTTACGTTCTTGGTCCCAGGGATATAGGACAGGTGAAAATCGAATCGAGGAAAAAAAAGAGCCCAACGAGCCTGTCGTGGACCAAGGCGTCGAGCATTCTCTATGTAAAGAAGGTTCTTGTGGTCCGTGAGAATAGTAAACGGCTCTTTCGACCCCTCCAGCAGGTGTCTCCACTCTTGAAGAGCCATCTTCACGGCCAGAAGTTCCCTGTTACCCACGTCATAGTTCCTCTCGGCAGATGAGAATTTCTTGGAAAAATATGCACAGGGATGTAACTTATCTTGGTACATGGGTCTCTGAGACAGAACGGCACCAGCGCCGCAATCAGAAGCGTCGACCTCCAGTACAAAGGGAAGTTCAATGTCGGGATGACGGAGAATATGTGCGGATATAAAGGCTTCCTTGAGTGTCTCGAAGGCGGAGATGGCCTCGGATGACCAAGCAGAAGGATCAGCTCCTATTTTGGTGAGCGCAGTAAGGGGTGCCACAATGGTGGAAAAACTCCGTATAAACTTACGATAATAATTAGCGAAGCCTAAAAAACGTTGTATGGCCTTGAGAGAATTGGGTCTTGGCCATTCAGTGACCGCTTGAAGTTTACCGGAGTCCATCATAAACCCCTCATCTGAAATGATATACCCCAGGAACGGAGTAGAAGTCGTATGAAAGGTGCACTTCTCCAGTTTAGCGTATAAATGGTGTTCACGGAGACGGGAAAGGATGTAGGAGGTGTGGCGTACATGGTCCTGGAGATCTTTGGAAAAAATCAGGATATCATCCAAGTATACAATAACAAAAATATTGAGTACCTTACGAAAGACGTCGTTGATGAAATCCTGGAAGACAGCGGGAGCATTACATAAGCCGAAAGGCATTACCAGATATTCGTAGTGTCCACTACGCGTGTTGAAGGCCGTCTTCCATTCATCCCCCTTCCTGATGCGCACCAGGTTATAGGCACAACGTAGATCCAACTTGGAAAAAATCTTGGCCCCCTGTAATTTATCGAACAGTTCGGTAATAAGGGGAAGGGGGTAACGATTTTTAATAGTGATGTGGTTTAAACCCCTGTAGTCGATGCAAGGCCTCAACGACCCATCCTTTTTCTTGACGAAGAAAAACCCAGCCCCTGCTGGGGAATTGGAGTGACGAATAAAGCCTTTCTTGAGATTCTCCTGGATATATCCATCCATAGCGTGAGATTCTGGTAACGACAAGGGGTAGGTCTTGGTCTTGGGTAGGGAGTAACCAGGAACTAGGTCGATTGGACAATCGTAAGTCCTGTGTGGCGGCAATAGGTCTGACTGTACCTTATTGAAAACGTCACGGATGGTAAACGGAAGGTAGAATAACATCGGGAACAGAGGTATTGGCCAGCAGTTGATGAGTCTCGCCTGACCTCGGCCTCCAGGAAATGGGAGCGGAGGAAGTCCAGTCAATGAGAGGATTGTTAAGCTGTAGCCAAGGAAGACCAAGGGTGATGGGTATCCCAGGAGCGTGAATGGCATCGAGAACTAAGGTCTCCTTGTGTAGATGTGAAGACAGAAGCAAGGGAGCCGTCTCTAAGGAGATGTGGGCCGGGGTAAGAGGACGTCCATCGATACCGACGAGTGCAATGGGAACCTTCTTTCTCACTGGTGGTATGCGGTTAACCCTGGCGAATTCTAGATTCACGAAGTTTCCTCCAGCTCCTGAGTCAATGAAAGCAGCGGTAGAAGTCTTGAACTTATCGCCTGAAAGGAAGACTGGAAATGTAAGTTTCTTAGGGAGTTCACCTTTAAGAAGGGGACGTGGAGACATTAGACCCAGGGAGAGCCCCTCTGTACTCACTGGGTGTTCCCGTTTCCCGGACACAATGGACACTCCCAAATCCGATGTTCCATGGATCCGCAGTAGAAACACAATCCCCCGGCGTGGCGTAACTGCCGTATCGGTGTGCGGATGCGTTGTACCCCCAATTGCATTGGCTCTGGCAACTCCAGTGCAGGATGAAGAGGTGTGGTAGCACTGGAGGGAGCAGGAGTACTGCTGAAAGTACTGGAGAACGGAACTTGAAAGTTATGGAAGCGAGCGCGCTGACGCTCTGAGCGGCGTACCTGGATGCGTTGATCCACTCAGATGGCCAAATCAAACAGGACCTCCAGTTGATCCGGCCTGGATTGGCGAGAGAGTTCGTCCTTGATGGGATCTGCCAGGCCTTGCCAGAATACGGAGACGAGAGCCTCTTGTCCCCAGTTAGTCTCGGCTGCTAGAGTCCGGAATTCCACAGCATACTGCGTCACCGTTCGCCGTCCCTGCGTGATCTGGAGGAGAGAAACAGATGCCATCTCCCGACGAGCGGGGGAATCGAATACCCATTGAAACTCGGCTTTAAATGCTGGGTAATCTTGGGTAAGGTCAGAACGTCGCTCCCAAACCGGGGAAGCCCAAGCCAGGGCGTTGCCAGTTAGGAGGATATAAATGTAGGCTACTTTCTTGCGATCAGTATTGTAGAGATGGGGGGCCATTTCAAACTGCACCTCACACTGGTTTAGGAAACCCCTACAATCTTGCGGTTCACCTGCATAAGGCTTGGGAGGAGGAATTCTTACATCTGAGCTGCTACTGCGCTAGCGGAGTGGGGGCTTACATCTGGCGGGGTCGCGGTCAGTACCCTGTCTGAGAGTACTGCGACCTGGCGTGTAAGTGCCACAATTTGATCCGCCATGGCCTGGTTTTGCTGAAGCAGATTAGAGAGAAACTGCTGTAGTTCGGTCTGGTCTGCGTCTTGTGGGCTCGACATAATGTTACGCCGGTGCTGCCCGCAGACCAGACCCGTCCCCTGTGCTGAGGTGGGACGTAGGGATACACGTACCCGCAGCAAAGGGAGCGTGTCCGGAGTGTGGTGTTATTGTTGCCAGGCCAGGTATAGTAGTGAAGACAATACTTGCTGGTACCGGTAGTAGAGAAGGAGTAGTTATTGCCGTTACCAAGGTCAGGGATGCCAGAAGTCACGAAGTCCAAGTAGAGCCAAAGACGAGAGCCAGAGGTGGTAGTCGTCCAATCCGCGTCAATACCTGAGGAGTCACTGAGAGAATAGTCAAATGCTTCCATACAGAACTATGTCGAGCGACGAGTGATGGGAAGCACAGGCATAATAAAGCTGGGCTGGCCAATGGGAAAAGGAGGCAGGCCTGGAGGACTGCAAGGAGTCCTCCCTGATAGGAGAGAGGTGTTACAGCCCAGCTGAGTGTAATCATTGATTTGCCTTGAACTGTGTGATGCTTGGGGGTGACGCCTCGCTGCAGAAGCAGTGGTTAAAAGTGCTCTGTTAGGCGTGTGCTCTGTAAACTGAGAATGCATGCACATAACGTCTGGGGCTGGCGTGCGTGTAGGAGAGCGTGGGCGCGCCCGGCGCTGAGCAGAGGAATCACTGAGGGGAGTGATCCCACGACGGCGGCTTGGGCGAGGAGCTGTGGAGACCGGTAAGGCAGGATTATTTTGTGTGTCCAGGGACTCCTTGCGGAGAGGGAGTGCTTTGTGTGGGAAGCGAGGAGAACGCCGATTCCTGACAGCTCTGTCCTGAGACCTCTTCTCTTTTCTCTGTACACACATTCTCTAGGTGACCTAACCATCTCTTGGGTTTAAATATCACCTCTACTGCACCGACACACTTTATTCGAGCAAATACCCAGTATGTACCTGGCAGATACCTGGAATGCACCGCTCCTCACCTCTGACAAGCCCCGTTGTGTTTGCCTTCCCAGCCTGGGTTCATGCCTGGCTGACGGGCGGCTGATCTGTTAAATGATAATGATTAGGATTTAATAGGCTGCAATGCTTCGCGTGTCTACCAGATGGCATAAATTCATGAATTGTAATGCAGTATATATATATATACTGTGCAGTATTGCAGCCAGCGGGAATAAAATGCTTCAATCCCTGCCTGGAAAATAACCCAATGCACTCGGGCAGAAAACAGTCAAAAACCTCAATACACCCGGGTATACCCGAATTCGTGGGACTAGCCGAGCTCGAATAAAGTGTGTCGCCAGTGTATGCTGACGACACACAAATTTACTTTTCAACACCTGACCTTACACCTGCTGTACAGACCAAAGTTTCTGAATGTCTCTGCGATATCATCCTGGATGGCCATCCACCGACTTAAACTTAACATGGCAAAAAAAGAGCACCACATACTTTCAGCCAAACATGGCCCTACTACCACCTTCTACATTACTGTTGGAAGCACTATCATTCACCCAGTAGCCCAACCATGCTGTCTAGGGGTCACACTCGACTCCTCTCTCATATTGTCCGCTCACATTCAAAACACATCTAAAACCTGTCGCTTTTTTCTCTGCAATATTACAAAGATACGCTCTTTCCTCTGTTGCTCGACTGCTAAAACTCTGACTCAGGCCCTCATTCTCTCCCGTCTCGATTACTGTAACCTGCTGTTCGGCCTTCCTGCCTCTCACCTGTCTCCCCTACAATCTATCCTAAATTCTGCTGCCAGAATCACTCTACTCTTTCCTATATCTGTCTAAGGCTGAGTCCCCGTTGGCGCTAAGCAACAGGTGTCCTGGCATTTGCGCACATGTGCGGGGGGGGGGGGGCATTGAGCTCGCTTGAAAGTATAATTTTTTTTGTTTACCTAAGTGCGGGAGAGCGTGTGTGGCCATGCATGAGCTCTGCGCGCACTGCGTGAGCAGGGACTTACATATATCTACATATATATCTATATATGTAAGTAACCTCTGCAAGCTCTGTGTGCTCAGCGCGCTCAATGTCAGCAGGGACTCAGCCTTAGCGTCTCGCCTGACGAAAGCACTCTCCTGGCTTCCTATCAAATCTTGCATCTCGCACTCAATTCTCCTCCTCACTTTAAAAGCTTTACACTCTTCTTCCCCTCCCTACATCTCAGCCTTAATTCTCATTATGCACCAATCCAACTCTTGCGTTCTGCTCAAGGATGCCTTCTTTTTACCCCCTTTGTATCTAAAGCCCTCTCCTGCCTTAAACCTTTTTCACTTACTGACCCACACCTCTGGAATACTCCTCCCCTCAATACCCGACTAGCAAACTCTCTATCAACCTTTAAGACCCACCTTAAGAAACACTTGCTTAAAGAAGCCTATGAATAGCACCGTGGCTAATAATATACACATGATGCATAAAGCTTGGACCCCTGCAGACGCACTTACCAGAATGCCCTCCTACTGTCTCTGTACATTCTTACTATCTACCAATTAGATTGTAAACTCTTCGGAGCAGGGACTCCTCTTCTGAAATGTTACTTTTATGTCTGAAGCACTTATTCCCATGGTCTGTTATTTATATGATTGTTACGTGTATTACTACTGTGAAGCGCTATGTACATTAATGGTGCTATATAAATAAAGACATACATACAGTACATACCTTATTGAATTAAGTTTTGGTTCCAAAACTATAAATATACACAAGCACACATGTGTAATTGTTTTTTGTTTTGTTTTATTGCCTGGGGCGTTAATGTATATTGTGTTGATGTTGGCCTTTAACCCTATTGGCCACTTTTGGCTAGTAGGGCTAATGGCCAGTGCTATAAAGGGGGTGTTAGGTTTGTTGGAGGGATGAAGGAAGGGGGTTAAGTTAGTGGGGTAGGTGCCCCATGGATGGAGGTTAGGCTGCTCGGGGAGCTTAGGGGTGGGGTGGTGGGAGGGTTAACCATGTGTATGCTATAGTGGCTAGGATATACAATGGGTAGTAGGGTAGTTAGTCTACTTGTATTAACCCATTGGTTACTCTAGTAACCATGAAGGCATGCATCCATGTCTTCATAGCCACTATTACTTCACAAAGGGTAATACATTGGTCTTTGAAACATTTTTTGGCTCCAAAGTGGCCCACTTCAGAACCCTGGACAAGGCCCAAGAGAAGTGTGCTACTGTACCTGTCATTAGGTGCTAGAAGCACCAAAAACAAGGTATAACCATGTCCTAAATTAAGATATTGTTGTGTAAAGTACCACAGTAGCTTTAAAGGACTGCTGAGTATATGCGTTGAGATGGTCCCCACTTGTTTTGTATATCATTAGCACTAACATGCGTTAAAGCTAACGGCAGGCATCTTAACATTACAACGGCACTTAACACTTCGTTAGGGAAATTTGAAGATCCCCATTAGCACATAACAAGATATTTAGTTAAGTAAATGCCTCGTTAAGTTACTAACAAAGCTTTGTGAATCTGTCCCTAAGGGCCTTATTCTTTACAGCCACATTGTACTTTTTAAATTACCCCCTTAGAGAGCTATTTATCAATGAAAATGAGCTTTATTAAATAAATAGAGCAGGGATTTTTTGCCCTAGTTTTGCAGCCACATAACTTGAATGCATCATCTATTTCATTGCTCATTGCCCATAATTTATTGTCTCTTCCACCCAGTCCTGTCTCCTTAGTGAGTTGCCTCTAATTTGGGAGGGGGGGGGAGGGGAGCATTGTGAAAGATCACCAGAATATCACATTTTGTTCCAGAAAATATCCATGCCAAAAAACAAATCTGATTTATTACATTTGCACTTTCCATCCTTTTGATTTCATCTAATCAAAAAAGAAATGCAAATGAACAGACATACAGGAGTACAGTCTCCCGCACCCCAAGCTGTCAATGCCCAATCAGCCTGTCTCTTTCACTCGCCTTTCCACTGACCTCTAAATATTCAGCCTTAGTTTACCTTACATCACAGTAAGAAAACGTTCTCCGATAGCAAGACTCATTACTCACAGCCTTACTATGTGCTTTCATATATGGCAAATTCTCCCCTTGCTCGACAGGCTATTGTTTCCTGAGTGATTCTGTGGGAGCTTTCTCTTTAGGCCATGATCATGCGTCCGTTTGTCTCATGGGAAGCAAACAAGCTTATGTATAGTTATACATCCGTGGCCGTGCAGATGGATTAACAAGCACATCTCATGCCCCTATGCTGGGGAGACAGGATTACTGAAGAATTTGGTTTTCTAATCTTACCTTGAAATAATGAGTTCTGAATTCAGGATCTTTCCAATGTTGCAAATGTGAGCTGCCTCACTAAAAAAGAATATCCGCACGATACACAATGTATCAGCAATCAAACTTTTTGTTAAGTACTGTATGTTTCAATATCTGTACACCTCTAGCGAGAATCACACTGCAATTTGATTGCAAGCTCATTATGGTGGTAATTGTGTCTGGAATTACTTTTCCTCTGCACTGCTGTGCTATATAATAAAAATACAACACAGAGCTTGATTTACAAGAAACATGCTCAGATCAATTCTGTATTTCTTCAAAGGGGTCCAATCTAAAATAATATTTCTTCAGAAACAAGATTTAGACAGACGCTCCTACTGAGTATAGTGAGAATTGGGATAATGCACTAACTGCTATTTACTTGAATCAATGTATCATTAGCGGCACCTTAGCGCATTAACTTTTGGTTCCCAGGCTTTTTTAACCCAGACAATTCACTCTACAATCAGGTAATACTCTCAACAACTTTATTGATACCAGTTCTACACTAGTGAAACAATACAGAATTACATCTAGAATGATTTACGGTAGATCCTAATTTTGTCATCATACAGGAGGAACCATCTTTGATGATAAGATCGAAGAGCATTGAGATTTATTGTTAATCAGTCTGGCAACTGCTTTTACTAGAAAATCCCATATTTGTCAATATCCATCCCATTATACCTTCCCCTCTCGGCTTTCTCCTGTTTTAGATGTCAGAAAAGAGTAATGTCCATGAAAATTAAGAATTGGAGTAGTTCGCAATAAGTCTGGATACAAATCAGCTTTTCAGTGTCATCAGTAACATCACAAGTTAAAGATGATTACCTTCTGACTCTTAAGAAGTCATTAAGAATCACTGTCATTTTTTTTTCAGATTTCATTTTGTATATATCCTATAATGTACACATATTTTTAGAAACAGGTGTAGCCTGTCTCTATGTCAGGAGACACCAGATTCAGTCATCAAGAGGAACCACCAGGCCAGGTTATCGGGGATATATATATATATATATACTGATAATTAACCAGTCAAAATACAGTACCAAAGCACCACTATGGTTGGTCGCGCTGCAACCCATAAATCCGCTACGGTACCATATTTTTTTGTGCTGATGCGTGCTCGTTGCCTCAGTGAGGAGACTTAATGGCCCATCAGGATTAGCACAGCGGGGGTCCCTGCATCTGAATGGGACTGTATTACTAAGGTAATGAGAAAGGGCATACTGCCCGAAACGCGTTGGTGGACCCCTGTTGTGACCTAAGGGGGGACCTTTGATCCACTTAACATGGAATAAACACCTTTTTGATGCTGCATGCCCTGAGCCTCCTTCTATTCTTTTTTGCAGTGCACTGCCTTATCCTTTACCTGTTCCTGCTACTACCTGGGAGATTGCACACCTAAGAACACACCTGTGGCTGGACACTTCAGGAGAATATAAGTGAGTGATAATTATGGGTCGCTGTACCCTTCATTTCTCCTTTATTATGGGACTCTGGTCTGTACTATTCATATATGGTGCCGCTGGCATTAGGTACTAGTCCCCTAACCCTATTAGGGCTATGCTATGATACATGCTTATATGGAAGGAGTTTATACCAACTGAAGTTCTTTATTACAAAACAGGACTTGTTTTTTCTTATGCGCTGGCTTTCTATATACCTTCAGCCAACCACTCTACCCTCAAGAAACCAGGAACTCTGGCTTAACCCCTGTCATGGGAGACCAGGTTATTTATACCTTTTTACCGGGATCATTCATTGAGTAAAACAAGGTAGAGAAATAAATTGTAATGTATTAGGCATAAATTCGTTTACACACAATTAGACACAAAATAAAGATGAAAAGACATACTTACTTTGGGACTGGGGTTGAAAACTAAAATTTCCTAGGTGCAAGGAATTCTTTGGGAGAGTTTTACAACTTAGCCCGGAATCTCCTGGAACCCAAATTGTCGTAAAATTCCATACGCCACCGCTAAGTTCTCTTCTGAGAACTTGGTACCTCCAGACCGCGGGTCAGCCCAAATCTCCTGGAGCTCAAATCGGTATAAAATCCCAGTCATGTCCGCTATGTTCGATTTTGAGAACTTGGGCACAACATGCTGGACTTAGTCTCTGGCGGGCAGGCTTTTCAGGCTTGAAATCGAAGCCGGTTGCATTGCTATTACAAACAAAGCATCAAAGGGAGAAGGAGCGGCTCAGTGAGTAAAGACACTGACTGGCATGGAGTTTGAAGCAGGGGAACCTAGTCCAATTCCCGGTGTGTCGGCTCCTTGTGACCTTGGGCAAGTCACTTTATCTCCCTGTGCCTCAAGCACCAAAAACATAGATTGCAAGCTCTATGGGGCAGGGACTGTGTCTGCAAAATATCTCTGTAAAGCCCTACGTATAACTAGCAGCGCTATACAAGAACAAACAATTATTATTATCTTTTAAAAGCCTGCCTGCGTTCTTTTGGCTCTGACCCAAGGGGAACACACCATCTGATTGTCTCTTGGCTTCTTATAGTATTCTCTGCTTCATTCATAAAATAGAAGCAGAATGGACAGCCAATCAAGAGCTTTCTTAAAGAGCCAATCAGAGCTAAGCCAGGTAGTAAAACCTGGTCAGCGGGAAATTTGAAATAGCTAAGGGACATGCGCAAATCTGCCACATCTCCCCCTATCTATCCCAGTGCCACCTGCTGGGCAGGCAACCCTAGGTCTGGCAGAGCAAGTGGCATCCCAGAGGACTATCATTGATCTCTGGACCTAGTACTCTGCCATTCCCTGTTAACCAACTGCTGTTCACACCACTGGGAATCCTCTGGCTGCTTTGAACTCCGATGTCCAGCAGACCTACCGGCGCCTATTTGTTTGCACGGGCTGCCTGTTTGGACATCGGTTCCGAATGTTTATTTCAAATTGTTTCATTGGTTTTTCAGAATTGCAGTACAATAACAAATTCAAATCAGGCAAATGTTAACCATAATTATTATCACAATTATATATACACTACTACTAATAAGAGCTGTGGGAATCGAGTCGTTAGTATTATCACTGCTACTATGGGCTTTACTATCAATAGAAAAGAACAGACAAATAATCACACAGTACAGTCAAATAATATATATATAGTAGTTTTGTTCAGAGCAACACCTGAACCCTATTAACTGTGTAGTGTCCAGCACTACAAATGAAAACAAAAACAAAAATATATATATATATACATAACTATATGAAAAAAGACATATTTTTATCATTTAGTTTATACGCGCTTATCATCAGTCATGAATCTCTAATTATTGTTCAGTCATTAATCCAGTGTTCCAAAGTTTTATAGAATCTCTCAGTGGATTGTTTGAGAAAAGCTTTAACATCAACATTATCTCATCAATCCTCCTTTCAACCGTTAGCCCGGAGGGGAAAAGAGGACCCTTCCAGGCAGCAGCCACCAAACACCTGGCAGCAGTCATAATATTGTAGATCAGTCGTCTCATTGGGTGGGTGAGGTCTTCTATTAGTTTTGCCAATAGCTTCAGATGCAGCAGCCGTTATTCGAACACATCTCAAAATGGAATTTCGAGATATGCCTGTGATCCTCACGAGTTGTGCCGCAGCAGAGTAAAGGCCCATCAGATTAACACAGCAGGGGTCTGTGACAGGGTGAATAAACGTCACCAGCCATATACCTGGCAAACCTATCTCTAGGCTTGCAGTGCAGCAGTGACGAGGTTAAGTTTCAGTTGAGAAGAGCTGCTTAATTAGTCTGACCCCAGCTGCATAATCAAGGTGTTTTAAAACCCCCAGGCTGTACACACATGCAGGCTAGCTGGTCAGGAGACAGGACTGAAATACTGAAGAGATTACTGCTATAAGGTCTGTTTATAAAGAACATGTGTAATGAACTGTCTGTGTCCTGCATGCTGAAGAGAAGCTGCCTTGTTTTCTATGCTGAAGAGAAGCTATTTTGTTTTTGTATGCTGAAGAGAAGCTACTGCTGCGGCACAGTTTATTCGAGCATTTGCCCGTTCTGTGCCGCAGCAGTAGCCTGGCGCGCGCCCGAGTGTGACGGGCGCGCGCCGAAGCAGCGGAAGAGCGCCCTCCGATCGGGGCGCTCTCCCTCCCGCTGCCGGGTCCGCCGGGTCCCCCGGAACCCCCTGCCGCTGTCCCGCGATCGCGGGACACCAGGGCTCCCTCGGGGAGCCCCTGGACGTGCGTGCAGGGGGCGCACGCTCCCGAAGACGCGTGACCGCGCGTCTATGACGCGCGGCACGCCGAGGGGCGGCCACTAGCAAGCCGGGAAATCTCCCGGCTTGCGGATCTGGCCGCAGTGCAATTAAATGTGTCGCCAGTGTATTTTGTTTTTGTGTGCTGTATGTTTTTAAGGCTCAATAAATAAGCCTTATCAAGAGAACCCATGTGTGTGGTTGCATGTACCCTGCAACAGGGTCCCTGCTGTGTGAGTCCTATGGGATCTGCCTTTCTTTAATAGACACAAAGTAAGAGATAGGCTGAATCAGTCACTCTAACTGTGCACCTCTCACATGCTATCGTGGGGGTTTTATTAAAATTCAACATTACAGCAGGGGGTCTCTGGAGCTAAACCGCATTGATTTCAGGTTCAGGGACCCCCTACATCCCGAGATATAGTTCCAGTTATGGGGTGCCGGTTTCCCCATGTTAAAATCCTGTGGGTCACATGACCGTGGGACCTAAACAAAGCAGAGGGATACCGGCACCCCATAACGGGGCTTGTATCTCTGAAATTAGGGGGTCCCGAGGCTGAAATCAACTTTGTTCAACTCAGGAGACCACCTGCTCCCTCATACTAGTATCAAACACCCCCCCCCCAAATAAAAAATCATTATCTTAGCGAGTGGTATCTGCTAAGGTAATGAAGCTGCTTACATTTTATTTTTATTCGTAGTGTGCCTGAGCAGGGGGTCTACTGAGCTGAACAAAGCTAATTTCAGCCTCGGGGACCCCCTACATCCCTAGTTACAGGCCCTGGTATGGGGTGCCGGTATCTTCTCCATAATAAAATCCACGTGGGAAGTAAACAAAGCAGAGGAATACCGGTATCCCATACCGGGACCTGTATCTCAGAAAATAGGTGGTCCTCAAGGCTGAAAAAACTTTGTTCAGCTCAGGAGACCCCCTGCTCACATACACAAAAAATAAATATGTAAGCAGCTTCATTACCTTAGCGGCCATGCAATGCCTGCTAAGGCAATGAAGGGGTTAAGACACAATACTGTAGCAGATTACATTACAATATGTACTGTACTACCCACCCACTAATACACAACCCACCAACCCCCCGTGCCCTCCCATAAAACCACGATTTAATATTTTACACACAGAATTAATACCCCACGCCGACGGTGTCCCGACGGGTGTCCGCAGGCCCCATAGTGCACCCCGGAGGTACCAACGGGTATCTGGGGGCCTCCGGGTGGTCCTCGCTTGGTGCGGTGGGCCTCCAGGTTGTCCCTTGGGTTCACGGGGCCCCCACAGATGTGGGTTCTCAGATGGTGTCCGTTGGCATCCTGGGGTGCTTGGATGGTTCCCACTGGGATCTGGGGCACTCAGGTGGTCCCTGTGGGTCCACGGGGCCCCCACAGCTGTGGATCCCCTGGTTCTTCCCTGCAGGTGTCCCCATGTGTCCTCAAGTGGTACTTGTGGGCGTGTGGGGGGCCTCGAGTAGTAGCCGTGGGTGTCCGAGGGTCCTTAGGTGGTCTCCATGGGTCCCTGCAGCCCTGCATTACCAATCCTGTATGTAATAAAATAAAACATGTCCTACATTTAAAGAAATACACCAACCCCCCCCCCCCCTACCAAACACATACAGTACAGTAATGTGAAAATAACTATTATTCAGATATGGATAATAGATTATTTGCCCATTATTAAACACAATATTAGCCAGCATAAAGAAAGTAAATAAATACAGTTCTACTTACCATAGCCAATATGAAGGGCGTCCTCGTCAGGATACTGCAAAGTCCCTGTCCTCCATTGCCAGAAAGCATTCATAGCAAAAATACATTCTAATGGCTCCCAGCCCCTTGATCACCATAGTGGTTAATAACCGCTACAGTAATAAAGGGGTTAACCCACCCTGCCCTGCTACTCACCTGGGAGGCCTAACCACCCACCCATAAACCGAAAATACTATACCCACCCTATTCCCATTGAGTAGTATAGTTGTACATCATACCCATATAATAATATGAGCTTGCTAAGCAACTATAGCACTCAATGGGCACCTAATCACAATACATGAATGCACAAAACACACAATAATAAAACATTCCAAAACACTGAAACACCACAATTCACTAAATAATTACATCCTACGTGGATTTTAACATGGAGGAGATACCAGGGCCTATAACTTGGGAAGTAGGGGATCCCCGAGGCTGAAATCAACTTTGTTCAGCTCAGGAGACCCCCTGCTCACGCACAATATGAATAAAAATAAAATGTAAGCAGCTTCTTTATCTTAGCAGCTACTGAAATCAATTCGGTTCAGCTCCGGAGACCCCCTGCTACATTACTGTAATGTTAGAATTTTAATAAAACCCCTGCGATCGCCTGTGAGAAGTGTGCAGTTAGAGTGACTGATTCAGCCTATCTCTTATACCATTTCAATTACAGAGAGGCAGACTCCGGTAGAACTCACACAGCAGGGACCCCTGCTGTGTTACTCCGATGGGCCATTATGTCTGCAACTGACCATCTCAGATCCACCACGTGCCATAACGCGGGATGTACCCAGGTAAATGTTCGAATAATGGCCGCTGCATCTGTAGATTAGGGGATTTTAAGGGATTTCGACCCCGGTTATAGTATTGATAAATTCTTGGATACTTATCAAGAATTTTTGAATAATTGGGCAATTCCACCATTGATTGGAGGATTCGGGGTATATCTGTTTGCGCCTTTTTGATGTAAGGTACCACTGGTATAATTGTATAAATGTTCTCTTTGGTTATAGTACATATAGATCTTTTGGACGCATTCTCCAAGATATCACTCCAATCCTCCATATCAATTTCAACTCCTACAGTAGGTCGCCGGCCCATTTAGATATATATTTATGGCCTGGGGTGTTTCTGGCTGCTTTGGTCCCTGCATATATTTTTGTTATTAATCCCTTCTGGTAGGTATCTTTATAGCACAGATGTTCGCAATCAGACATCTCCGGGAAGTCAAGTTTGCTTGATAGTTTGTACTGTGGGGGAGTATACCATGCCTTTATTCAGATTAAAATATCCTCTTAAGGAGAGTGTTATTTTTTTTACAACTTCTGGGTCATTTAGGAAGGACTCATTTAACCTCCAGTGGAATAGATTGTTTCTAGTGAAGAGGGCTGTTACTGTAAGATCAACCGGTGCGTGGTCTGACCATGTAATTAGTCCGATGCTCGATTGCAATATGGCTTTAAGGATATTTTTAGTAATTAAAAAGTAATCGAGTCGGGAATATATCTGGTGGGGGGTTGAGTATAATGAGTAGTCCCTTTGGCCTTGGGGTCTAGCTCTCTTGACATCAACCAGGGCAAACTCCCTTATTGGTTCTTTGAACTGTTTTGATGTTTTCAGCACCAGGGTGGAATGGGCCTGACCTGGTGTTGTTGACTTATCTAATTCTGGGTATAGGACCATATTCATGCTTGCAACCAAAACCAGAGAGGACAAAAATCGGGGTTCAACAGACTCCAGTACCTTTCTCAGAAATTCTGCTTGGTTGCCGTTTGGAGTGTATACATTAATATATGTTACTATAGAGCCTGACAGAACCGTATATAATCAGGAATCTGCCTTCCGTGTCTGTGATCACTTTCTGTACTTTGAACGGGACTCCCTGTTTAATTAGAATAGCCACTCCTTTCTTTTGCTGCTGAAGCATGAGTAGTATACAGTTGTAAATAATTTTCTAAATGTATTTGGGGGGTCTTAGAAGTCGAAATGGATTTCCTGGAGATATAGAATGTCACCCTTTGAAACTCCTGGGGGGCTATTTTGCACTTTCTATTTGAGTGAAGGCCTTTCACATTTAGTAAAATTACCTTTATTGGAGTAGAGTTAATCATTGGGTGGTTGTTGGTTGTTTTTGTGAGGTGGCTCTAATAAGGACCCCAACCTCCTAGGAACATTCTGCCAACGGTACCTCCGCAAACCCCCCTTGAAACTCCTACACTAGCAATCCCTGCTTGCTGGCATGCCCGGAAAGGGAAAACCACAAAAAATGATTTAATTACACAAAGTAAAATGTGATCATACAATGTTACTGGGTCCAAGAGCTAACTCTCTGGGACCCTTATACAGAGAGCAGGGGTAACCAAACGGGCTTGACCTTTATTATAGAGTCTGGTTACCCTCTCCCATCACAACCCCTTCATTGCCTTAGCGGCTAGCCGCGAAGGTAATGAAGCTGTTTTTATTTTATTTTGATAACTCTGTATTGAAGCAGGGGTCTCCGGTTCTGACCCGCATTAATTTCAGCCTCAGGGACCCCCTGTTTCCTGAATTACAGGCCATGTTATGGGGTGCCGGTATCCCCCTGCATTGTTTAAATGTCCCAGTCACATGGCCGTGACGCAGGAGAATTTAAACATGGCGGGGGCCTGTAATTCGTGAAGCAGGGGATCCCCGAGGCTGAAATGAATGCGGTTCAGCTCCGGACCCCTTGATTCAATAATGTTTTATTAAAATAAAATAGAAGTCGTGCCATCGCCAAATAGAGACACACAGGTCGAGTGACTGATTCAGTCTCACTCAGTGTGGGTCTCTTATAGTCAGATGCAGCCCGGTAGGATTCACTCAGATAGAGTCCCATTCAGACACAGGGATGTGTTCATCCCGATGGGCCATTACCGACTGGTAGGCGATGTGCCGCAGACTGTCAAGGCATTGCACATTGTCGCAGTCAAGCGACCGACCATAGCGCTACATCAGTACCTCTAATTAAATGTTAATTAGATAAATCTAGAGCACTAAAATTGATGACCCCTGCCTTAAGATAGCTCTCCAATGTTATTACTGTATAAATACATATATATTGTTACATGTCTGTTTAAAAAAAAAAATATATATATATATATATATATATATATATATATATATATATATATATATATACACTGATGAGACCCATCAAGGTCGAAACAGCTGTCTGTGGGTGGTTTTCTGGGTATGCACCTTAACCCTGGCTGTGACCATGCAGCAAGCTTAAGCCTATAGGGAACCATGTTAAAAATGGTTATTGAGGCAAAAAGTGACACTGTGTGCTCATTTGCATGTCATTTCCCAGAATCCCTTGCTTCAGTGGAAGTGCTGTATGCTGGGTGATAATGGGGAAAGGCGGGGTTGCAGACCTGCCTAAGACATGCAGATGAGCATACAGCTATATTTGCATATTTGCTTTCCTGTGGAGGGTTTTTGTCACTTTTTTTACTCACCATAACTTAACTCAGTATTATGGTTTAGCCTATTCCATAGCCTCTCTTGCATTCCCAGTAAAATCAACCCCACACTGATGAGACCCATCAAGGTCGAAACAGCTGTCTGTGGGTGGTTTTCTGGGTATGCACCTTAACCCTGGCTGTGCTCAAAGCTGTGACCATGCAGTCTGAGTGCTGTCTCGTTTCTTGCTGCGTGGTTTTGGACTCCTGGTCTGCCTGGTAAGGAATCTCTATTTTTATTCATTACTATATGGGATTAGCACCTGTTCTCCACTCATTTTGCGAGTGCCATCTGCCTCTGTATGTATATATATATATATATATATATATATATATATATATATATATATATATACATACATACATACACATACACACACACAGTTACATACAGTGTCATTTCCCAGAATCCCTTGCTGCAGTGGAAGTGCTGTATGCTGGGTGATAATGGGGAAAGGTGGGGTTGCAGACCTGCCTAAGACATGCAGATGAGCATACAGTTATATTTACACACACACACACACACATATATATAAAGACACCCCCCAAAATAAATATTAAAAAAAACCCTACCCCCAAATAAATATAAACCCCCTAAATACATATGTAGCCCCTTTCCCTATGCCTAAGGGAACTACGCGGGCAACTACGCTTGCAGGTGTACCTGTATGTTCACAGGAGGCCTTAGATAGCCAAGCAAGTAAGGCACCACACAATGCATATAACTAATCTTTACTGCACACACACTAACCGCAGCTAGCACACAATATCAGGTACCAACAGTATAATGCCGTGACCCCAAACACTGAGTGGTTCCCCTAAAGTACTGAGGTTGCCATGGCACCAATAACCTCTGTTATCTGTCCCAGCAATCCCACCCAAATGTGAGGTAGAGCTACCCCCTCTGAATGTTGCTTCTGCTCTCTGGCCGTACCCGCAGCGTGGCAGCCGCAGCATCTCCGTGCAGTTCTTACAGGCTGCTTTTTTTCTATCAGCTATCACTCTGTTGAACTTTAAGCACGATAGCAGAGGGGAAAAAAGCAGCTTGCGCGATCTAGCATATTTTTGCCACCCGGAAAAAAATGCGCTTCACTTGTTAGTGAATATCGCGTTTGACTTCACTTTGTATCGGGCAAGTGAAAAATACCCAATCGGGCGCCGAAACGTGCTGCTTAGTGCATAGCCCCCATAGTGTGGTGTGGACCCGGTCCCTCATTTAAAACCTGCCCAGTTTGGGCATTATGTGGAGGAAGGTAAATTAAAAACCAAAACATTCAAGCCAGTGTATAGTAACAACTTTATCCTGAACAAATAGAAGGTAAACTGTTCCTGGCCTCTGTGTGGTTACTGGAAAAAAGGGGTTCCTGCAGGGACTACTCTCTGCCTCCGGCAGCTCCCTACAGGATGGAGGCGCTGTACCGGAGAACTACCAGCCTTTCCCATTGCTACTCCAACTACCATCCACGGAGACTCAGGCTTCCTGGCCTACAGCAGGTGAACTAATCAGCACCAGATACACACTTAGCATACAAGTCTCCTGTAGTGAGGGGAAAGGTATATATATAAAAAAACAAAAAAACAAATACATATATTTAAATTAAAAAAAACCCATAAAAAACAAACAAATACATATAAAAAAATCCCCCACTCCAAATACATATATATAAAAAAATACCCCCCAAACACATAAAAAATACAGACTTTCCATGGGGATGTTCTCAGGCCTATAGCCGGTTGCTGGTCCTCTAATTACTACTGGGTCTAGCTCTTCCCCAGCTTTGAGCCACCCTCACTGACTGTCCCACGCTGAGCTTCTGACACTGGCGCACTCCGGGCCTCCCTCAGGCCGGTGAGGCTGGAAGCTGTGCCCAGTTTGTTTCCGGTGTGAGCTGACATTAGAGAGGGAGGCCCGCAACTGGGGGAGAGCCAGGCCCAGCGGCAACTAGACGCCCAGCAACCGTTTCCCCGCAGCCACTGGGCCCGGGAAACTTGTCTCGGCTCTCACTATAGTCGGCGGCCCTGTGTGTGGAGCCATATAGAAAGCCTTTGTAAAGGGATTTAATTGGATTAAAGGGATTTAATGCCTCCTGTACACTCTATATAAATGAGATTGCACAAATCTGGCCTAAGATGATGAAAATGTATAGCATCCATATAGTACAGCTCAACTCCCTTATAACGCTGTGCTTGGGGTCCAAAGAATCACATCATGTTATAAGCGGATTGTGTTAGAAATTATGTACAATTGTATGCACTGTACAATAAAGTATTTAAGATACCAATAATCGTGTTGTAAAGTATTCATAAATACGAAAATTGGGAGCCATGCTTACATCGCGGTATAAGCAGATTTGCATTATAACGGGGTTGAGCTGTACCAAGAATATTCATCTACAAATAATAATCGTGCTTGCTTGAGAAAATGAAGTTATAACTGTGTAGTGCCTAGAGCAGCATCCTATATCCCTACTTACAGTATATTGATCCAGAGGAAGGCAAACGACCCCCCCCCACCCAGTAAAATATCCTCCAATGAGATCTCATAAGGGGAAAAATAAATTCCTTCCTGACTGCCAATTCTTGTAATCACATCATTCCCTGATAGAAGGGAATGTACTGTTTAAACGCTTTCCCTGGATAACTGCAGTTTGTTACTGACTCATTAAGAGATTCAGGCAAAATCCAAGGATCATCTTGAGGCATACTCAGTTTCACAGCGATCAGCAACTTTCCCTTGTGTTTCAACATTGTCCCTTTTTCTCTCTAGATTGCAAGTTCTCACATGCAGGACCCTCAGTGCCTTTTGTATATGTTTGCGCTCATTTGTTATTATATTGTATGTCATTCTGTTTAGAACATTTACAGCTTCGGAATATGTTGGCATTTCATAAATAAATAATATTAATCATAATAATATGAAGTCCTGCCCCAAACTATATAGTATGCTGTACAATAAAATTGCCTTATTCAGCAGCTATGATTGGCAGGAAAATAATACATCCATTATTACCAGGGGGGGGGGGGGGGAAGAAATTGGAAAGAAAAATTGCATCATCAACAAATGCTCTCCATCTAAGCACAGAATAATATTTTAAAAAAAGTCATATATATTATTTGTAATACACAGTGGAGAGTAGTTCAAGGAACAGTAAGGACACTGACCTCACATTTTCCATTATCGTTACAATGCATGCAACAAAATACTTTGCAGAAGGGTTCTTATTATAGGTGCACGTTTGACAGGTTACAATTGAGCAGGCTGGTTTCACACGCTGCCCTGTAACAATGTTAGAAGCAAAAAGGCATTTTAGATCTCTGTAACCTTGTTTTCACCATCCAAACTGCTACGGGGCCAGACGAGGTAATCCCCAAAGAGATGACGTGGCTGTATATAAATATTTTGTGCCTTTCACAACTCATAATTCATTTTCTCAGATGTAATAGAGGAAATCTATCAAAAGCTGGAAGCATTTGCTGAACCAGGGAAAGAGATTTTATTTTTATTTTTTTTACGGTAATGCTGTACCAATTTTTATAACTTTCGTTACTGGATTTCTTGTTTTTGAGTCAAGGAAGCAGAAGTTAATGCAGTGAGCTTCTTTTTACAAGCACTGCTAGTAAAAAGAGCCTATGATGCATCGCAAAACAACTAGGGCCAGATCCAGACCGTTTTATTACGTGACTTAAAGTGACATCAAACTAAGTTAATGTAGCCCCCATTCCCCCCACCTCACCCCCCTTGGGGTCTAATACATAATGTACGGGTTTAACAGCCTTAATGGGTTAACTGTATGAGCTCGCTCACTTCACTCCCGTCCCCATCATGTGATGAATGATGAGTTGCAGGAAGGATAGCCACTCTCTCCAGTCTCGTGACTAGTGATGTCATCATAAGGAGATGGGAGGGTATATAGGTCTCCCCTGAATGTTCTAAAATCAGGTTCCTTGAGAGTGGCAGTTGGAGATGGCATCACTGTACTTTATGTAAATATATTTAAGTGTATAGTTATATGTACTAAGGATGTCTAGTAACTATTATTGTTTTCAATTACAGTAGGTGACCCATTTAGATAAGAGACTAGAGCAATAGCTCAAGATGTTTCTCATTTGGGAAGATGTCAGCATGTGCTTAGCCGGAGTTCTCAGAGTAGTAGCTCCGGAGCATAGTTGAATTGGCCTCACCGGCAGGTCCTTAGTAAACTCCTGATCCTATATGCATAAGGCTGTGAGATCGCGACTCACCCTGTCTCCAGGAGTCCCCAGTTGTAAGTGTTTTTATGCTCCAAAATAACTATCTTCTTGTAAGTGTTGAGTCTGGAGGGTTTTTTATTGTGGATAAAATTGCTTTTTAACACTGCCCATACCGACCGTCTGCACTATTTTGATCCATTTCTCTCTCTCTCTCTTTGCTACAGATTGTGATTTCCTTGTTGTTACCACAGTTGTGACTAGAACAATAGGAGGATACCTCAATTGTGAATAAAACCATTTGAGGATGCCTCATATGAGTGCCACCTTTAACATTGCAGTATTACTCTATGCTGTGTTCTGTGTCTTCTCCCTCGGTGCAGTGCCCGCTCCCCTTTTCTTTCATTATAGTGGGCCCAGAACTTCCGCTAAAGAAAGTTCTGCCAAAGCAAATGATACTGCTGGTTACCGCCAGTGTAGCTTGTTGCACAGTTAAAGTATCAACGACTGTTTATCAACGTTTGTGCATCAGGAATTAAAGTCTGCAATTTCCACGAACTGAGTTTTGCATTGTACAATTGTCCTGAATAAGAGAGTTTTTGCAGTACGAAAGGTCTATTTTTCCTGCTAAAAACAGCGTTTGTAAAGTGCACAGTTGTAAGGATCCGGGAGTCACACTGCCCTCGGCGAGCCTTAACTCCATCCACGATTAGGGGTCCCGCTCCCTGCAACGCTCCGTCCACGTCCACCACCGGTACACTGCACAAAGGTGTGCATCTGGCACACTGCCTTGTGCTGTAAGGGTCGGTCCCGCCTCCAGTTTGCGGCGCGCTCATGTGACACATGCACAGCGCACACAAGCTCTTCGTCAACTAACATAATCAGCAAAATTCACATCCATAGAGGTGAAGGCGCACAGCAAAGAGCGTAGGTCAAAAACTAGTAAAAATGTACTTTATTTGTCCATAAAAGAGAGAATGGAGGTGCAAAAACCCTCCTACAAGTTTCGTGCACCAAGCACTTTATCAAGGAGTGTCGGCATTGGCGGGAAACGGAACAGCAGGTAAGGGGCTTAAAAGGGTGAGTTGTGGTGTATTTAGACACTCCTTGATAAAGTGCTTGGTTCACGAAACATGTAGGAGGGTTTTTGCACCTCCATTCTCTCTTTTATGGACCAATAATGTACATGTTTACTAGTTTTTGACCCACGCTCTTTGCTGTGCGCCTTCACCTCTATGGATGCGGATTTGGATGTTCTAACAAGCTGCAGCACGCTCCACACACCAGTACTGGATTGGGATGATCCAGAGACTTTTTTCTATTCAAGATGATATGCTTTGTGGTTTAATAGTGTTCCAGGGCCCATCCAAATGAGGTTCTGTGCAGGTAGTTTGCTCCTTTGCTCATTTCCTTCAGGGAATATAGGTCCCCATTAAGGATACCATACCACAGGAACTTTTGCTTCAATCTATGCATTGTTACCCCCTATGGGGTTTGTGGATTTATTATTGACAAGCATAATTTTGTATCTATAATGTACTCGGCATTGGAGCGCATGTTCCACACTAAGAATTCAATATAACCTAATCAGCAGCTTAGCCAGCACCTGTCTCCTGCACCACTACCAATCTCCGCTTGCGCTGAGGACGCGCCTCCACTCCGCCATATCATACAGGAATAGAACCCAGGACCTTCCATGTGCTAGACCAATTCTATACCTCCAAGCCACAGTGATTGAAGGAAAACCTTAATTTCCTCGCCTATGCTTAAAAACTGAGAGGAGCCTTTCCTCTGCCAAGAAAACTGAAGCCTTGTGACTGGATACACCATCTGCACCATTGTGCAGCAGACTTCCCCGGGAAGTTTTCACGCCCTGCCACTGTTATCTTCGATCTTTGATGAACTTTCAGGCCTGGTAGAAGAACGAAATGAAACGTAACGCAAGCCAGGTTTCAAATCCTTTGTCTCAATTTATTACTCATGGGGTAATGACTTTTATACAGAAAAAAGAAGATATTGGTTAGAGGCGTAACATAGGCATAACATAGGCGTGTCTTGGGCGTAGCTTTGATTAGAGGCGTGATTTAGGGGCAGGACATATTAGTGGCGTGATTTTTGGGACGTGTCTTTCCCAATACAAGCAATTTCTGAATACATGGCTTATTCATTGTCTGTTATCAAAAGAGACCTTGAATCTTTTGCAACTAATTATACTATTTTGCTTCTTGCAGAGAACCATTCTATTATATTCTAACTAAAACATCAGGAAATTGACAACACAAAAGTATCGTAGTAATATCCTGACCAGGAAGAAAGGAAATGCAATTTGGCAGAAACTGAGTGCATTTAGGAATTATATTTCAGCAAAAGGCTGACTACAGAATCTTAACTAGTTATGACCAGACAAAATGGAATCTTAACATGAGTGCAGATTCTGGCCTGACATACTGGTCCTAACAGTGATTGTGTAATGTCACAGGCTCTAAAAGAATACTTAACATACAGTACACAGTGCAGTCCACTGCCCTGTGCTACAGAGGTTAAGTATATTTTTAGAGTCTATGACATCACACTAATGCTGTGGTGTAGCAGGTAAAGAATTGGTCTAGCAAATGGAAGGGGTGTGTGCGTGCGCGTTACCAATAAAGTACTGAATGTTTAAAGAAAAAAAAATCCACGTGGTGTAAGGTTATGTGTGTGTGTGTCAAGTGACACACCTCTACGCTCGTAAAGTCTACGAGAGAGCGGAGAGAGATGAGGGCCGCAGAGAGGAGAGAAATGCAGAGAGAAGAGAAATGCAGATGCCGGTAAGTCCTCGTGTAGCGAAAGGAGGTGTTTTTAAATCGGGAGCCACACATTTAGACCGCGTTATAAGCGGAACAGGTTTGTAGCGGATCACGCTATAACTGGGTTGAACTGTATATATACAGCATATATACAGTATTTTAAAGGCAATGGTACTTTAAGGCCTAGTCAAGTGAAAATAAATATGATTCTTTGGGCCAGATTCATCAAGCTGCTGTAACCTAAATATGGGCTATTATCGCAAAAAAATTTGCCTTATTTTTATCGTGACCAGAGGTGAAGAGGTTAAAGCGCAAATTTCAGTTGTAAATTAAGGTACTATTAAACCAACCCAGTGACCTGAAAAATGAATGTAATAAGAATAATATACATCAAAATACAAAAACCATAGAGAGTAGTGCAACTCGGATGAAAAAATACTTTTTACAATCATTTTTAGAATTGTTTGGTACAGGATACATAGCACAAATACTCCAAAGTATATGAAAGAATACAAAAGGGGGGAAAATAGTGCAACACAGCAAAAAGCTTCAAAATACAGAAGCTCCAATAACCAAAATCATCACACTCACATGCTACATACAATATGCATTAGAATAAGGCAATGAAGAGATTAACGGGGTCATGCACTAAGCAGTGATAAGTGCTTTTAAGTGAGATAAAAAGCCATTATAGCGTGATATTGCCTGCTGTGAGATTCACAAAACAGTGATAAGTCTTTTAAGTGGGAAAAAATGCCATTATAGCATGAAACTGCACTGTTATCACTGTTTTTGTGAATCTCACAACAGGCAGTATCACGCTATAAAGGCATGTATCTCACCTAAAAGCACTTATCACTGCTTTGTGCATAGCACCCAGAAAACACACTTATCACTGCTTAGTGCATGACCCCCTAAGCCTCTTAAGTTGGTGACTGGAACCTCAGTATTGCAGGCATGGGATGGGGTCACTGATTCAATACATCAACGTTGCACCATCAAAAATATCACATTGGTTTTTGGATGCGTCAAAAATATCGATTTCGATAAAATCAGTCATAATACCACAATTTTTAGTAAAATGATGGTATACATCAAATTTTTAAATTCTAAATAACCACTTGTTTTTTATCGCTAGCGTAAGACATATCTATCCTATGTATATAATGGACATTCAATTTGAAAATGTATACATAGGCAGTACATGTACAGTATATAGTACTTTACATAGGCATCTGCATGCTTTCTGGGAAAAACAGGAGCAGCCTCTCTGGCCTTTCAGTAGGGAGCTGTGGCCTGGGCTGTACCATATGCTGCAGTGACAGAGTGCCATCATAAATAGGTGGGGATGGGAATAGCTCGGGTGAAGACGGTGTAAAGTACAGGGCTGGCCTTATTTGTGGCGGGGCCCACGGCGACGTGCTACAGCAGGGCCCCTCCTGCAGTGTTGCGGCGTCATGATGTAATGACGGAACATGACATTGCATTGTCGTGGCAACGCATCCCAATGTGACGTCATGTCACCATGATAACACAATGCTACAGAAGGAATGCCGCTCCCCCTAAGGCAAGACCCCCCTGTGCGTGCACTCACGCACCCCCCCCCCCGCGTGTTAGCTCTACAAACACACCTCCCCTGTTCGTGCCTTGGAGTAAGCAACAGCTCCCTCCTCCAGCTCTCGCCTCTCCTGCCAGGGGGAATCTGGATCCCGGTGCTGAGAAGCGGAGGGAGAAGAGGGAGTTCAGGGCCCCTCAAAGGCACAGGGCCCATGGCAGCCAACCTTGCTCGGCCTTACCTTAAGGCCTCAGTTATAGTGGGCGCGCACACGAAGGAGCGCATAGCATCGCACGCGCCTGGTGGCTGAGTGATCTGTGGCTTGAGATCCACAGCGACGGGGAGGCCTGGCCATGACGTTACGAGGCTGACTTGCCCTCATTGATTGAACCATGCACATGAATCGGCCGTCCCATGACCAAAACAAAATAATTTGTCGGCTGAAAAATCTGCCACTTTGTCTCGCTTCCTCGCTCTATGACGGGCCCCATAGATCCCCTGCATTTTGTTAGAGCCACATTCCGTCGCTTGAACCAACGCTCGCACCATGGCCGTGGCCTAAGGCTGGCCCTTTCACCATGTAAGTTGCCTTGATGGGCAATATTGTCTGCTGGTGGAAGGACCTATCAGGTAACATAGAATGTCTTAAAGGTTCACTGCATCATGATGTGTTATGGTTTTACCTATGATAAAGTTGTAATATTTTCAAACGTGTATCCTATATATTACAGTCATGTGCAATAACTATATTTGATGGAAATGTCTTCAACCATGGGCTGAAATGAGACATTCATTTATCGAGATGTCATATATAGTTTGGTTGAAGTTTATTATTATGCCATGTAGGTCATATTTTGTCTTCTAATGTATAGTGCCCTTATGTCAGTCACAATGTATGTAGCATAAATAGAATGCTGCAGGTATGTGACTAGTGAAGAATAGTGCTTATAAAATGTTAAGACTTCACACATTTTCATTAGCTTACCTGGAGAAATGGAACTCTGTGGACGAGTAGACACAGGTTCAGGATGGCTGGATCGACCTATAAGAAGGTAACATATACTGTAATTGAATCATTAAAGCTTCTGTACATTATAAAGTATCTTGGTGGTTTCAGACAGTCACATGTACTGACAGAACTAAATGTGTATGTACTATATTTTATTCTAATGAACAAACAGAATAGGCAATAGCAATGTTTGTTAACATTATACATTACATGTACATAGAATGTATATATTGGGTTACTGATGATGGTTATTGCATATTACAAATATGTGGTTATTGCATTTATTGTTACGTAATGTAAGTCTGTAACAAACTTTTCCTAGTTTATTCAATAAATAGTTTCATATGCAAATTGCAAGTGGCAAACAGTTTATCGTGCAGCCCGTTAAAACCTTTTAACAGTCTAAGGATAAACACTTCTGCCACAAGGTTCACAAAGAAAGAAACACAATAGTATTAAACAGAAATACATATGTAGCAGGGCCACCCCTGCCTACTATTCTGCCCTAGGGCTGGCGATAACCCTGGTACTATCAGGTTGCCAGGAGTTGGTATGGGGGTTTCCCCTCACCTTTGGTACTACACTTGAGTGACAGCAGAGGGTGGAGCATCCTGTTGTAGCTGGGACAATGGGGTGCCCGCCTCCTGGCTGTACTTAAAGGCAGGACCGCCCCAAAGTTAGTAGTTTTGCCTTCCCCCACTTGAGGAAGGCAGGTCACACATTGGAGAGGCTGCATATTGGGCCTACTCTATTCCTCTTCCCCTTAGGGGAGAGTGAGTGTGTACCTTCCCTCTGCCTCCACTAGGCAGGTGGGGAAGAGCTAGGATGGCTGCGGGTGCCCTTGGCCTGAAGTGACGGTACAGGGACCATCTTCAGTGATAGCTGACCTGACAGAAGGAATCCGGCAGAAGACTGCCGTGTAACTGTTACTGCAGAGTATAGAAATAAACCCAAGGTAAGAAAAGATCAGAATGGCAGCCGATCCTTGAAAAAGCAGAACTCACCAGCCAGAAGTTGAAATAAAAAAACCTTCATTTAAATTACATAAAAAAATTGAACATCCACAGACAAAAAAGCTCATCCTCCCAGGTGTTTCACGCCATCACTGGCGTTTTCTCAAGAGTATAATAGGAGAGGAGAGGCACTGTTATTTAAACCCCTCCTTTCTGATACTAAATTGCACAAATGTGTGCTTGTTACTTGTCTTTAAAGAAAGACGTAATTGGACAGAAACATATTGGGTATAATGCAAAGCACAAGTAAAGTACATAAATATAATTATATCACTGATCAAAAATATGATGTTGGAATTCATGTACTATATGAAAACAAAAAAAATAAAATTATATATATATATATATATATATATATATATATAAAATTTTATTTTTTTTGTTTTCATATAGTACATGAATTCCAACATCATATTTTATCATATATACTGTATATATACAACACAACAGCACAATTATATAAACAAAACATCCTCAAACCTTGAAAATAACAATAATAAATGAACCCAAAAAATATATTAGAACAAATTAGCCAACTTGATAGTCCAGGAAAAAGTTAATCCAGTCTTTGAACAAGGGAGAAGCTAATAACCAATTGTTATAGCGGGGGCAGCCAAATCCAAAAGGAGGAATCACTTCCACAACTGAAATTAGAAAGAAAAGAAAAAGTGCACCCCCTAGTGCATTATCTTCAAAGTAAGGAAGATGAATATTTTATTTTAAAAATAGGTGGTAGGCAATGCACACTTACAAGAAATAAATATGCAATGTTCACATAAAGGTATCTTTAAGGAGCCTTGAATGACCAGCCGGTGAATGGAAAATGGGGGCACTGCGATAACACTGGGCAGATGGCGTCTCCCACAACATATACAGCTTGTGCTTGTTGGTCAATAGCACAGCCCAGTATCGACAGCGGGGTCCACCGCCCAATAACAGGCAATCAACAGGCACCTAAAAGTTCAATGGAAGTCTCTCCAGGAATAACGCGGAAGTACCGCGAGAATCTAGTGACGTCAGCCCTACGCGTTTCGTCCGCGACAGCGAACTTCATCAGGTTTGCAAGTTGAGTTGTTTTTGCCCCCATTTTCCATTCACCGGCTGGTCATTCAAGGCTCCTTAAAGATACCTTTATGTGAACATTCCATATTTATTTCTTGTATGTGCATTGCCTACCACCTATTTTTATAATAAATTATTCATCTTCCTTACTGTGAAGATAATGCACTAGGGGGTGCGCTTTTTCTTTATATATATATATATATATATATATATATATATATAAAGCAGAAAATAGCCGTGCTAGTCCAGTTGCGATAGTGCAGAATAAATGAGTTCTTCAGTATTCTGTGATATCTTTTTTATTGGACTAACAATTTATGTCATAGGACAAGCTTTCGAGAGTTATCCTTTCTTCTTCAGGTCATTCAATACTGATAAACAAAGGGTTTAATGGCTAAAACAGTGTGGGGAGAGGGAAAAAAACAAAGAAAAAAAACAACAGATATTTATTGTAGATAAGGTAGGGTGTTAAGTGTTTGAAGCCAGGGTACAGTGTCAAAGAAAGGTGGGGAGGGATACTGGGGGGGGAGAGAAAGTGTGGATAAGAATAGAGGCAAGCAGGATAATTACAAGCAATTTTGATAGGGTGTGAGAAAACCCATGTCCGCATTAAGGGCCTCATGCAGTAAGCGTTGATAAGGGAAATATGGCCATGTTATAGCCAAAATTGGGTTTGAGATTCAGTAAGCGCCGATAAGTGCTTCATATCGCCAGGTTTCGGAGCCGATAATTTGGTTATGGCCAGTCGCCTGCCGATAAGCCTGTTTTCGACACTGATCGCCACTTTTTTAAATCGGCTGGATTCAACAAAAAAAAACAGCTTATCGGGGCTGATCGGCACTACGAAATTGAGATGTTATGGCCGATTTCTCCCGCCAACTAAAGTTGGCATTTTGGACGGGAGAACGATCGCTAAGGCTGCCGGAACGGCACTTAGAAAAAAAAAATCTTCTGTACATCAATGGAAGTCAATGGAGCGGGGACGTATAACAGTATAGTACTGTTTACGTTTCATTGCTCACAATACAAGGGGGATTTGCATTACAGTGTGGGGGCATTCCCTGCATTGTGTCACAGCTGATGTGTATTATTTGCATAACATTCGACTTTTACATGTTTTCAGCATTTGCGGGTCACATTACTCATCATGTGATGATGTGGCAAGGGAAAATACTATACTACACTCTTAAAGGAGAACCTCACATCATATCACACATTTTACTCAACTCAGCGACAATTATTTACATGATGTTACACATGTCACACATGTCACACATACACAGTATATTCATCTTCCTTTACATTACACAATGCTTGTAATGTGACACGCATCTTTAAACGTTCATGTACATCTGTCTTCTCATGTTTACATATACTTTTGGGTCCTCCCTATTTTCATGACGTCACTTATTGGACGCTCAATCACATTGCATGTTTACATTGTAACCGTTGCATTACAAGCACTTCAACCTAACTTATACACACATGTACAGTAATTCATCATTGGGACACCTTGTAAACTCATTCTATACCAACTATCCTCCTTACACAAATGCATGCATATGCACACGACTATTCATTGTTGCCAACATGTCACAATAACATGGATAATTACACATGTTACACAAAACTTTTCCCACGTCAATCTCAGCCTTTTTGTCTCATTACATGACTGACTCTTGCGTTCACAAGTGTTACATGCATTGCACATGCAACTATTTATTTGCAAGCAATCTTTGTACAAAGCTTCACGTCACATCATTGCCAAATATCATCATTCCCTGCAGAATACACACAACAAATACTTAGAACAACAAGTGCACACAGCTTGCCACAGAAGTACTTTATTATGTTAATGTAACACCTTGCATTTTACTATGTCACCTGACATCATCACATACCTATTTAAAGGACGCACATTACCTGCTCATTCACAGCTACTCATTTCAAAATGTTGCAAATGTTTAGGAGACGCAGGAACATTCTTTTCTATGACATGCTTGCTGATCAAGAGAATGATATAGGGCAAGGTAGGGACACACCGAGGGACAGTGACAGTGACGCGGATACGACAGGGACAGGGAGAGGGACAGGCCGAGGGACAGGTAGAGGGACAGGAGATCAGAGGAGAAGACAGAGGAGACAACTTGTGCCTCGTCCGCGTCTGTACAGGGAGAGAACCCTGTTAGATGGGATGAGTGAGGAGGAGATTGTAAGTCGCTATCGTTTGAGTTCAGCAGCAATCTTAGCTCTTTATGAGGAGATAAGGGGGGATTTAGATTTTTTCACAGCCAGAGGTCGTGCAGTCCCTGGGCTTGTTAAAATGCTGTGCTCATTACATTATCTTGCTTCCGCGTCATACCAGACAACTGTGGGCATAGTGGGCGGGGTCTCGCAATCTACATTCTCGCGGGCCTTGACCCAGTTTCTCTATGCACTCAATAGACGCGCTAGGAATTATATTCATTTTCCTACAGAGGCAACAGAGTGGCTGGAAGTCAGGACTGGCTTTTATAATATAGCAGGGATACCATCTGTGCTGGGTGCAATCGATTGCACACATGTTGCTTTGATTGCACCTAGTCAGAGTGAGCATGTGTACCGCAATCGGAAGCACTACCATTCACTCAATGTACAGGTGGTATGTGATGCCACGATGAGGATAATGCATGTGGTACCCAAGTTCCCTGGTTCCAGTCACGATTCCTCTATCCTGAGGAACTCTTCAGTCTTCCATGCGTTCGAAGAGGGACATTTTGAACCTGGTTGGCTGCTGGGTGAGTACATATTTACATGTTCTAACACAAAACACATGTTGATTTAGGAATGTTGGCATTGTACAATTTGATCACTAATGTCAGCTTATGTGTGCTCCATTCATTATAGGTGACTCAGGATACGGAATTAGGCCGTGGCTCTTGACTCCGGTGCTAAACCCTCAAACTGAAGCAGAGGACAGGTACAATGCAGCCCATATATCTACAAGATCTGTTATAGAGAGGACATTTGGCCTACTCAAGACCAGGTTTAGGTGTCTGGACAGAACTGGTGGGGCTCTTCTATACAAGCCTCAAAAAGTGTCTGATATTATCCTTGCCTGTTGCATTTTGCACAATGTTGCACTCAGGCACAATGTACAGTCAGACCTAGCTGAGGCTTTGGTAGACGAGCATCCCACCCATGTAGCTGCTGAAAATGAACAAACAGCCAGTGGTGGCCAGACACGACAGAATCTCATCAATTCATTTTTTTCTTGTAAGTACAAACTCATATGTTCCTAGTACTACTTTTATAGTTTAATTATGTTATATTAACAATAATGTTTCTTTATATAACCTTCTGTTAGGACACAGATGAATATGGGTTGCACACCTTTCTTTTCTCTGCTGTGTGCACAAAGGGATGTGGCACCGGTATGTTATTGTTGCACAGGTTATATAATCCCTCTTCAATTGTACTTTAGTTGTGTGTATGTGAATACAACTTGGGTAACAAAGCACTAATATTTTAGCATTGTGTTATTCCTTATGCTAAGACAAAACACATATTATGCCCATAATCATTCATGCTTCTAGTATGCTTACATACAATGTTATTGGTGCAGTGTAACATGTACATCCATATGATGTGTACACCAGGCTGATTTACATTTTGAATGTCATGAAATATACATGGTGTTGTACATTTAACACCAAATACACACTTTGCTGTGTTGTTTACGGTACTGAAGATGGCATGTCAATGTTTGCAATTTATATATTGTTCCTTTGCATTATAGGTATATCTCCAGTATGACTGATCATGGTATGTATATTTGCTGACATCTCTCATAAGATGTGGCTACCTCAATCTTCCTATAATTATTGGAACTAAAAACCCAACATATTGGTTTAAACACAAATGTTACATATATGTACTTTCTGTATCATGTATATGCATTTAGCTACTCTTGAGCTTTCATGTGCATTGTATTACAAAATGATTACTCACATTTCATCACATTTTATGTATGTTTCCTTATAATTTCCATTAATGTAATATAGAGGTGGTTGGAGAAAAGGGGATAACTGTACTTATTTGTTTACTTACGGGAGCACATTCATCACTAGCATAGACACACTTTTTAAGACAACTGTTTGTGTCTCTATCAATTGGTGTAGGATCCATGTATAACACCGACAAATGATAACACCAGCTTTATTATGGTAGCTTATATCATCATATTGACTATACTATGTATTTCTAAACGATTAATAAACACAGTAAACTATAGTTAGTTAGGTTAATGAAATATACACAGAAACGTACTTCATAACATGATGGTGATGTCATATTCAGAACATCATGCATTGGAGGGGACCATAACATCTGGCCAGTAACATTATTTGCTACAGTCCCAAACCATTTTATCTACATACCCATGTAACAAGAGATTTTAAAAATAAATGGCTACTTGGTTGTAAGTGTCCTTTACATTGGGAGAAGGAGTGGCTCAGTGAGTAAAGACACACACTGGCACTGATAGTTTGAAGCAGGGGAGTCTGGTTCAATTCCCGGTGTGGGCTCCTTGTGACCTTGGCCAAGTCACTTTATCTCCCTGTGCCTCATGCGGCAAAAAAACATTTGTACGTTCCACGGGCCAGGGACCTCAGGCTGAAACATGTGTCTGTAAATCGCTGCGTACAACTAGCAGCCCTATACATGAACATGCTCATATTATTATTATTATTGTTACATAGTTTCGACAGTCATACGTTCCATTACATATTATAATACACAAATGTGTTAGCAGAGTGGGAATGGTTGTTATATATAAAACACACCATGTCATAAAATGTTAGTAGTCATTAAAGAACACTCAATAAAAATTCATGAGGCACTCTTTTGCAACATCATTATGTTAATTAAGTGCTTATGCAATATAGGCATAAGGGTATCACATTTTTAATTGTTTGTTAATAAGCGCTGCAAGCAATATAAAATTAGTTCCATATGTAGTATAGTAGTCGGTGGCTCCTCCTCACAATCATCTCATATAAAGGTAGACTCTTCTGAAATCATACATTGATCCGATTGTATCTTCCCCGACATCTCTGAAATACAGCAAACACATGATGGTCAAAGATGGCACCTTACTAGATATGCATCCGTGACAACGCGTTACGCAGCTCTATATGATTGTGTAGATACACACGTCAGTCACTTATATGTTAGAAGTAAAACTGTTCATCAGTATGTAATGTTTCTTTAAATTTGTAGCAGGCATAACTATGTATAAGAAGTGAACGTTGCCTGTATACTGAAAGATGTGCGCGCACATCTTTGTGTGCGCACGCACTTCACGCTTGGCTCCACTAACTGTTAGCGCATGCGCAAAACAAAGCGTACGTTGTGCGTTCAATACATGTTGAAAATACCAGTAAACATAACATCTTTATTTCAAATACAATGAAGACGAAACTACATTCGTTCTAAACGAGTACATCTGTATTCTTTTTAAACAGACGTGTTTGAACAGAAAGCACGGCCGATAACACAATGCGCAAATGCAATACGTGTGACGTCATGTTAAGCCAGCGTGAAACGCACGCTAACACTCCTCCCACTCAATTAACATTCGGCTAACGCCCAGGGTACGCCTACAAACACTGAGCCGCACGCATCACACACTGCAGTTACCGTTACTATAACAAAACATGACAGCCAATAGGCTTTGAGGCGCGCATGTCGCTTGGGGGCGGGACTTACATCACTAATCCTTTTTAAGGACGCCTTGGCCCATGACAAGGGTCCCACGTCATACGTGGTGGACCCGGTTTTCAATGTTGTAGATGTTGCATGATAACAAAACAGGTACAGTATGTGTTAGAGTAATGGTAAAATGTTGCTAATATGTTTAAAGGGATAGGAAAGTACGTATATTTATTCCGTCAGCAATGTGTACTACTCTTTCAGGTCCTACTATATTGTATTAGGAAACAATTTGTTTGTGATCGCTACATGTTATGCAGTCTGCAATGTTACGCTGTATCCACGCATTGAAAGTGAAAATGGTGGTTACAAAAAAAAAAAAAATTTAAACGCAGAGTCAACGCATAACGATTGTTATATTTACCATTCTTCTAGAATTAACTCTTCGCCTGGCTGCAACTGGTCGCTCCAGAAATGCAAGGCATTTTCATCCACGCTTAACCCAACCGCTGAATCCAGTATGGCACATATCTCCTCCAGGATGCGCTCATAGGAATCGCCACTGCTTTCTTCAAATAATTGGTCGGGAGGTAGGTTCATTTCTTCGGGTTCCCATTCCAATGCATTTTCAGCTGAAAGGCTTGGTACATAATCATAGTACTTTTGTTCTTGTACAATGTGGGTTTCAGGAATGGAGGCTGCAGATATTGCAGCACGTATCGATTCAAACGGATCAGTAGTAGCGGATACATTGCTATTGCCATTAGGAATAAATATGCCTTTCACGACAATATAAGTGCCGTCTTTCAGGAGAAATTGTTTTTCCGGGGCAATCTTCCAGAAACCATAGGTGTGTTGTAGCTTATCCTGGTCACGTTCAAAAAAGTCATTACTTGATAAAGTGAATCTTATTGAGGAATTAAAATTCCGTGCATGCTTACGGTCTTGGTAATAAGGATATTTTGCTCGAATGAAATCATCGATTTGGCGTGTGCTTGCTTTCTGTCCGCGACTGTTCAAGATGGCTTCACAGATCATGTACTTATACCCTAAAAGGGGATTAATATTGTTAACGAATTCATCAGCCATGTCTGAGTAGCACAAAAGCTGTGTGCAGGTCTGTGTTATTTGCTCATCAAAATGAATGTGCTGAATGGCTAACAAACTCCTGTTTTTCCTTGTCAAGGTCAACAAAACTAACTACTTTGACTCCTTATTTCAAACGCCAATTGGATTTGTTTGTCTAATTGGGTTAACAGTTGTGGTTCGTGATATGGGACTGTGGGAGAAACATTTCTCCTTCTTTTATCTCGTTTGTGAAAAACATCCCTAGACTTTGAATGCGTTCACATAGTGTTTTTTTGAAAACTAACAAAGACCAGTGTGTGAAAATATTTCTTAGCCAGGCATATCAGTAAAAACACACCTGCAAAAAGAAATGTTTTTTCCCCGCTTACATTTCTGTGTGTATGTGAAAGTCTGGTTAACTCCCTGTCTGCATGAGTTTAAATACGTGTGTATATATATATATATATATATATATAAATATATCTCTTATAAAAATATATATATATTTATATATTATATTTTATTTTTTTTTATATTGCAGGAGTACACACAACATTGATGGCATTAAGTATACCTTGTATGAAACCTATTTAAATGGTGAGAAACATGATTGAATTAAGTAATAAACATTTGTTTAAGCACAATACTGTTAGAGTCTCATACTTAGGATATTTCTCAAACATTAGGCCTGTATTATTAAAATAGTGTTTTCACAAGGAAGCATGAAGTGTATTAGTTTGTGTATACCAGTTTATATAGTACTATATATATATATATATATATATATATATATATATATATATATATATATATATATATATATATATATATATATATATATACATATATACACATATACATATATATATACACACTCACACTCACACTCACACTCTGTGTGTGTGTGTGTGTATATATATTATTATACATTCTGAGATGTTATAGAAACGAACACACAACTGATTAAAGGACAAAATTACAATGGCCAAGCAAGGCAAAGGTAAGTAATAATTTACACATAATCCTGCTGTACACGTACAAGAAAGATGTTTGCACTTACTTAGGTGTTTTAATAATTGCATGTGACTAATATGCATATGCAATTCTTACATCAATTAACACACCCAAATGCAATGTTTTGCTGCAAAGTCAATGGCAGCTTCTCTAAACTTAGCAACTGGCTCCTGGTGGACCATTACTGAACAGACGATTACAACATAAATATTTATAACACAATTAATTATGAGTGTTAACATTTCCAAAACTTCACGTGTACAAGAACATAGTTGAAAGTTTGGAAACAACACAGTCTTCAGCATACATACAATAGTAATTAGATAATCTGAAGTCAACAAAACAAGGCCAAAGACATATTTTCTGAATTATAACATTTATTTTTTTTGTTCCTTTTGCGAGCGAGTAACAGGCCTGCTTGTTGTCTCTTGAATTTTCCTTTTTCTTTTGCCACCAACTTTAGGCACAACAGAGCCACTTTGAGTGGCCTCTGGCACTTCACGGGCAGGGCTTGTGGCCAGTGACTGTTCACCTACGGGGCTTGTGGCCAGTGACTCACCTACAGGGCTTGTGGCCAGTGACTCACCTACAGGGCTTTTGGGCAGTGATTCACCTACAGGGCTTTTGGGCAGCGATTCACCTACAGGGCTTTTGGGCAGCGATTCACCTACAGGGCTTTTGGGCAGCGACTCACCTACAGGGCTTTTGGGCAGCGATTCACCTACAGGGCTTTTGGGCAGCGACTCACCTACAGGGCTTTTGGGTAGTGACTGTTCACGGACAGGGCTTGTGCCCAGTGACACATGTGAGCAAGTTGGTAGACACTGCACAAGTGATGGTTGGTCTGTTTCATGTGTGTCTTGTTTTGTTTTTGTCGCCTCCTTTGTAGGTGTCTGCTGCTGAATTTGTACAGATGGCAGCGGTAGGATGTCATCAGGAACCTGCACAGCAATGTCTGCTACTTGACCGGTAACATTTGGGCCTGGTGAATGAATATCAGATGAATGTGGTGAAAACTGACCTGCATGAACAGATCCTGGCTGGGAGGTGTTGAATTGTGGTACATTAGTCATTCTCCAGTTATTAGCTTGTGTTTGCTGAACAACTAATGCTTCGAATGAGGTGTTGATTTTTTGCAACTGTTTAGGCACTTCAATGAAGACTCTGTGGAGATGTGCCAATTGTGATACTGTTTCTTCCTGCAGTCCAATCATCCTTTCCAGCACTGTCATCATGTCTGAATGGCGACGATTTTCTGCGTCCACTATTTTTCCCTCTGAAGCTACAATTGCATCGTATGTGGAAGTTGATGGACGATTTGGCGGTACAACAGTTTCTATTGGCACCTCTTCATGGTCACATGATTGTATTTCAGTCTCTTCTGTGGCGTCATCCTCATCATACTCATCATCCTCATCACCATGATGTTCTAAAAAGAAATGTACACATTATTAAATGGCATGTTAATGTTTGCTGTGTTACTATGTAATTGTACTGTGTCCTAAGTAACACCTAACATGTTAGCATACGTTTTATAACCTCATTAAAAACTACCTTGACTTACGAATAATGTTTGGACTCAGTATGAAATATGAATGAATGAAAAGTTGCTCTAAACTCAGAAGTCCTACATGATAATTAACATCACTAACACAATACATGTTGCCTTACACTTAATTTTCACTGACACTAAGTAATCCTATTTAAAGAAGATGTGCAAAACAAATAATGCACATGACAACATAACATATAGAAGAGCACATATTATATGGCCAGCAAATGATACACTCACCTTCTAGTAGTGTTGAGCTGGCTGACCCAGGTGAAGACACTTGTTCCATCTCAGGTGACACATGTCCTCCAGGGGCAACTATATATAACAATAACATAAGTTTTACATTTACATGTGTAAATATTGAACAAACACTTATTGTATGTTCTGTATTTATGATTAACTAACAACATCAGTTCCTTAACCGAAAATGTGTGTGAAAGTGAACATAAATAGTTGTAATAACACTGTACATGCCTGTGTACTTAGAATTTTTGAGTTCCCTAACATACAACATACTATGTTTCTGCAGTAATGCGTGAGGATAAATAGATTAAATGAGTACATAAAAATCATATGTTGTGTAGTGATATCAGTATCATAATGTACATAACTATCATGAGATGACCATTCACAATGGTTATCATGAAGGTGGTCATATTGCAAAAAGTGTTGTTTTTGGTAGAGGATATGTGTGGTACATTAATCGAAGATGTGGCACACCTGAATGTGGCTGTGACTCAACAAGACAACACATGCAGTGTGTGATAATGTGTCTTTCATAGTAGTTCAACTATAGATATGAGTGAACTAATGTGTGACGTACGCTTTGATAAGTAATGAGTTGTTGGGGCATTTAGTAGCTAGAGTTAAGCTTTCAAATGAGTGTGATTAACTTCAGTTGTGCTATTCAGGTTGTAAGAAAGGTATTCCCTTCCCCAAAAAGCCTAATCAGCCACACCTTTCAATGACTTGAAACAGGTGCAAATGGTCTGAACTAAGTTGACCGTGAAATGAGGCTGTAATTAGTGTGTGTGCTGAACCCCACCCCCTCTGTTGAAGTGTATGCTGTGATGAGATATTAATTGCAGCTGCTTTAACACAATGGTAGATGAGCTAAGTAGTCATCTGCAGTGTTTAAGTTATGAAAACAATGACATAACATATGATACGTGTGCCTCATTATGCTGTCTGTATATGACATAAAGCAAAAATGGACCTTTTCATAAGCAACTATAGATGTGTTAGTGCCAGTGATGTTTGTAGGCCGTTACATGCAATTTCTTTGATGCATGCTTAAAATAGGCAGTAATGTCATGTTTGTCGGAGTAAAATCAATAAAATACACAATAATATGATACATATTTCTGTTCTGTACCTGTAGCTACTAATAATTTCTCATGAACATGTGTTACACATGTGTACTACCCTGTTGTTCCCCATCTTCGCCCACCATCAATTGCTTCCACTGCAGCTATGCATTTTGGGAATTCACATGTAAATGAGCACGCAATGGCACGTGCTATATTAGTTACTGCTTTTAGTAGGACTACTACATATATGTCTATTTTGAGATATATATATACAGAATCAGACATATACATATATAGATGCAGGTATGCTTATATTGTGAAGACAGTATAAAAAGCAGTGTAAATATGCAAAATAACTGTAAGCAACGACACGCCTAGTACAGTAATATTTATCACCTGCTGGAAATTGTGACGGATAAATTCCAATGTCACGGTCACCAGCCAAGCCTTCCACGACGACGGTAAGTAATTTTGGCCGAAGCAGCTCCTCCAATGGAGTCAATATGAGACGTTGTGGTGTGGGCCCACCTCCAGTGCCAGTAGCATGCACGCGTTGGTCTTGTATTTTCTTTTTCAATTTGGACCTAATATCATCAAATCTTTTCCGACAATGATACTTGTCCCTGACACTATTCCCACAGGCATTGACACCAATGACTATTGTGTCCCACATTTCTTTTTTGCTTGCTGCACTTGTCCGCCCTTGAAAAACATATAAAAGATATGAGGTAAATTAATAATAATATAAGCACCAGTTTCCTACACTGCTAGCTGTTCCAAGAGATAGCAAACATGCTGTTTTATGTGTAATATGTGCAGCACATGAGCATTCACTACTAAACCTATACATGTAAGCAAGGTTGCATTCATATTGTATGCAGTTCTGGCAAATTGACCGCCTGTGTTTATTTGTCCTTGTAAGGCATGATAAAAAGCTGTGTTTCCACACTAATGAACATAGAAAGATATTGTGTACCCATATTTGCATATGAACAAAACTCAGATGACCTAGGATCACATGTATTTGAATAATAAATGTAAAGTTACACTTACCTACTAAATGTCCATAGAGACTGTCATAGTGCTCCAGAATGCCAGTGACAAGAGCCCTATTTTCTTGGTCATTGAAGCGAGGATTACGTGGCTTCTCCACACGTTTTTTCCGAGCAGGTTTAGGGTCAGATTGGCTTGGCTGGTGCTGACTGGACTCTCCTTCTTCCAATGGAAGAGCCTCCAAAAGCTGGCCACCAGCAAGCACGCCACCACCAGACACCCCATCAGCAACTGCGCCACCAGCAGCACTCCCAGCACCAGCACTCCCACTCCTAGCACCAGCACTCACACTCCTAGCACCAGCACTCACACTCCTAGCACCAGCACTCCCAGCACCAGCACTCCCACTCACAGCAACAGCACTCCCACTCCCAGCACCAGCACTCCCACTCACAGCAACAGCACTCCCACTCCCAACAACAGCACTCCCACTCCCAACAACAGCACTCCCACTCCCAGCAACACCACTCGCAGCACCAGCACTCCCACTCCCAACAACAGCACTCCCACTCCCAGCAACACCACTCGGTGCACCAGCAACATCACTCCCCTGAACAGAACGTTCACTCCGACGCGTACTCCCACGAGTAGCACTCCCACTCCCACCAGCATCACTCTTCCCACGCTTTGCGGGCATACTTCCAGCACTCACAAAAAACAGACAAGAAATGTACAGGCAATCACACGACCCACTTCCACATATAAAACAAGACAAAGATGTAAACAAAACAACAAAGGACAAAGCTCACCCAATACACAACAAGTCTCTCAGTCAATATGCAAATCTTCAATCGTCCAGCTCTGTGCGTCTCTCTCTCTCTCTCACTCCCAACAACACAGAGAATGATTAGCAGTACACGTTGCCTTTAAATATGGCGCGCAATCAAAAACATGCTTGTTTCGCCTGATTCAGCAAGATTTGTGATTGTGCAACCTAACAGCACCCCGCCACGCACGCCGATACACCTGTGTGTGATCGGCTCATCATCGTGAGAGTGGGCGGATTTGTTTTCTGGTTGATTTTGAATGTATTCGGCACTTACTGCATACGGAGAGGGAAAAACGCCAATAACATGACTAATCGATAAGCTTGCCGATTTCACATAATCGTCGCTTACTGCATGAGGCCCTAAGTCCTTTGGTTTTAGTGTCAAAGAGTCTTATCATTCTGAGTTCAAATGTTTTCCGTTCTTGGATGCTTTTAAACATTCCATTGAGGATTTTGATTTTTAGATCATTTATGGAATGATCTGGTTGTGAGAAGTGATGTCCCACAGGTGAGCAGTATCTTCCTTCTTCATGATGGAGTATAGAGTGTCTGTGCATATTCATTCTTCCTTGTAGTTTTTGGCTGGTTTCCCCAATGTAGCAACCTTGGTCACATTTGTTGCACTGAATCATATACACTAAATTCCTGGATGTGCAGCTGTATGATCCTTTAACATTGAATGTTCTATGGTTGTGACTGGCTGTGGGATCCTGGCAAATATGTTTGCAGAGTTTGCAGCGTTTGTTGTTGCATGATTTATATATATATATTAATATGAGAGAAGACACGAGTGCCCAGTGCTACATCAAATTGACAAAACATATATAGTAATGAGTATAAAGTTTAAATACTTGAATAAATAAATGGATTTATTGGATATTTACTGAGATATGTTTTTTGGCTCATTACAGTAGTTCAGTTTTTTACTTAGCATATGTTGATATATACTCATATCGTTTCTTGCCTGTTATTTTTTGTTAGGTTACCATTAGTTTATGTATGTTTTTATGTTAGTGTGTTTCACTGCTTCTTATTAAAATCTTTGACGCATTTTCACTGCCGACTCATGGTTCCAGGTTTTTTTGTTTTCTTTTTTGATTTAGTTATTACAGGCTTATTGTGAGTGCTTGATATAGGGATCTTGTCAGTCTTTTTTGTGTGTTTTCATATTATTTTTTATCCCCTAGCACCCCCAGGATTTTTACTATCTTATTATTGGTTTGCTTAATTTAATCTTTAAACATCAATATTATATTTATTTTTGGGTCCTGGGTTAGCCTTTTCTATTAATATAGTGTTAGCGACTTTTCCTTTTTGTGTGTGTTTGATATATATATATATATATATATATATATATATATATATATATATATATATATATATATATATGAACAACAAGAAAAGATAGCGCCCGATCCTAGTGCAGCATGAAAAAATACAATTTAATAAAAATGAATAAAACAAACAAATGCAAACTCACAAACAAATAAAAAGTTAAAGCATGTAATGAGTATACTCATTCGCCAACCGCCCACGGAATGCCTCTGCTTGTGCGCCAATCTCTCCGTCTGTGTAGTCCCAGCTCTTCTGAACCGACTTCCGGCAGGGGATACAGGATTGAGACAGCAAAAGTGTGACCCGGAAGTCCTCCACACTCTAAGTGAAATCCGGATATGAGGTCTGTTCCTCGTGACTCCGCAAGGCAAGGGATATTCAGAGAAATCTCTTCAATGTCCCGCAAGTGTCCGTGGTGAATGGGCAGTGATGAATGAGTGTAAAATTGTACCAGCACTGTAACAGCAGCTGAAAAACACTCTTCCCTACGCATTTCTTCACTCTCTCGGTGATTTCATCAGGGGATATCTGACGGATGTACGTCAGACTGTTTATATAGTTATGAGTCAATCAACCAATTTAGCACCTAAATTGCTTAAATAAAAACACTTGAATTGTTTTGGTTAAATGAACATACATTAAAAGAAGACAATCAGTGTCCTGTTCATGATTCATGACAACCTTTCATCAACAAATGGATTACTACTGTATATCAAAAGTTAATAAATGAATAATAATATCATCAAATGCATAAAAACATAATATAGTCAATTTAGTACAAGTAGTGTTTATGAACAGTCTTTAGATCTATATAGACCACTTATAGATAATATCCTTTCAAGACAGCAATAAGATATTAGACAACATGATTTTAATTATGGGTGGATATCCAATTTAGAATGTCACTAGTTTGTAAGTAACCCCCCAATATGATAGTTTGGGAACCAATTTAGTGTCCTGATTGATAAAAAACTTGCAGACTTGAATGTTCTTATCTACAGTATATGTGGAGACAATGATACAATGTTAAACAATAATGGTATAATGTTAAATTAGAATCCTAAATGCCTGTGTCCCCTATCTACCTCAATGGATATGTATGAGACCTCAGACATGGGCTAATAGGACCTAAAGCATAATATAATATTTTAATATATTATTTGATTTGAAGAAATGAATTTTCTAAAAGGAATAGTTCGGGATAATTGTGGAGAAAATGATAAATATTCTTAATCTTTATATAAATTTGTATATTAATTTGTGTATTAAATAAATTGATGGGAGACGATTAACCTCTTCTTGAAATCTATTGGACCTTAATATAAATGGTCTTAAGGATAGATGATTTTGTATCTATTTTTCAAAAGAACAAGGAGAAATGCAAACTGGGACTTTGTATCCCACAGTCACCTGTATGACAAAATGAAAAGTAAATGCATTAAGGCATACTGTATGTGTAGTTGCTGACCAAGGGTACATGATGTGTAAATTTATCAAAATTTAACAATGAAATAGAATTAAAAATATGTGAATGGATAAATGAAATAAATGTATTTTAATTTGTGCTCAAAATAATTAATGTGTTCAATGTGCTTTTTATTATTTAATTTAAATAAATAATGAAGTTTCTATAGTGTATGAATCTTAAATATTTATTAGATACGTGTGCTCATTATTAAATGTCCAGGACATTATTATTTCTTATTTGTCCAACTAATTATTAGGATATTATTCCAATGTGAAAGTGAATGTGATGTGTAACTTAATTGTATCTAATAATAATTCTATCATGTGGAACTGAACAGACCCAGAAAGGACACTCCCCAAGACAGATGTGGAGGGAACAAGGCAAGCATGTTCAACCCAGACCTCCACATTTTTGCCTGGTAGGAAGCTACCCTCAGATGACTGTACTCACATCAATGCAGTCATTTAACCCGGATGGACTTAGTGTATTTAGAACATAAATCCAGTATGTTTCACGAAGGTTTAGGCTTTTATGTCTGTCGCCACTCAATAAAGTAGATTTTATATGTTCTATTCCCAGTATTCTAAGTGTTGCTGGGTCTTTATTGTGTTTTAATTGGTATTGTCGTGACAGACTATGAGTTTGTAGCCCATGGATTATGTTTCCACGATGTTCTAAGAACCTAGTACTTAGGGCTCTTGCTGTCCGGCCAATATATTGTAGCCCGCATGGGCATATGATGTCATAAACCACAAAACTGGTTAGACAATTTATATGACCCAGAATGGAATGAGTGGATCCATTTGAAGCAGATACAATGGAATTGGATGTGTTTAAATGTTTACAGGTAATGCATCTACTGCGTTTACACTGAAAGTTTCCATTCAATTGATTTTTACTTTCACAGGTGACTATGGTGTTTTTTAATCTGCTTGGTGCTAGAATGGATTTGATGTTTCTTGCTTTTTTGAAAACCACTGGTGTCCTAGTAGGTAATTTATGTCCAATTATTGGATCATTCCTCAATATGTTCCAATGGGAATTTAATATGGATTTTATTTTGGAAAATTAGTTTTTATATTGGGTTATAAAAGATGGTACTTCAAATTTGTTTTCTACTTTATTTACCACTTTTTGATTGTTCTCAAATTTCAATTTGCTTTTATGTAATAGATCAACTCTATCTAGTGTTCCTACTTGTTTGAATGTGTCAGTGATGATATTCTTGTCATATCCCTTGTTGATGAATTTGTTGACTAAAATATCCCCCTGGGTCAGATAATCAGAGTCCAGAGAACAATTTCTCCGGACCCTTAAAAACTGACCGCGGGGGATGCGGGGGATGTTTTCAAGCCATTTGCCATAATGGTTACTCTTGTTGTGAATATATCCATTGGCGGGCACTTTTTTGAAAAATGTTTTCGTAATGATGTTGTTCTCATTATCTACACTAAATTCTAAATCAAGAAAGGTGATGATGGAATCGTTGATCTCGGATGTAAACCTCAACCCCATGGTATTGTCATTGAATGTTGAAAGAATATCAATAAGTTCCTGTTTTGGGCCATCCCATATGAATATTAGGTCATCAATGAAACGGCCATAGAACACAAGTCCCGCCCCCAGCCTTGCATTGTCCCATACATGGATACTCTCCCACAGACCCATGTACAGGTTCGCGTAGCTGGGGGCAAATCTCGTGCCCATGGCCGTTCCGTATACCTGGAGATAAAACTGGTCTTCGAACAGGAAATAATTGTGTTCTAGGATGAATCTTATCGCCTTAATAATAAATTCCCTTTGTACATATTCCAGTTTGGTGTCTGTCTCCAGAAATGTGTCAATGGCCTGTATACCTTTTTCATGATCAATACACGTGTAGAGGGATGATACATCACACGTGGCCCACATATATGTGGACTTCCAGGGGATGTTGGAAATGAGGTCAATGACGTGCAGCGAGTCCCTGATGTGTGACCTCAATTCTACCACAATTGGTTGTAAATAATAATCCACATATTGGGACACGCTGGACGTCATTGACTCCACACCCGATACTATGGGTCTTCCTGGGGGTGCCGTTAGATCCTTATGGATTTTCGGTATGTGGTAAAAGACTGGAGTCCTTGGATGACGTTTGTATAGGAATTCAAATTCCGATTTGCTTATTACATTTTGCACCAGGGCATCTACCAGCAGAGCCTTTAACTGTGATTGAAAGTCAATTAGGGGATCCTCATTTAGCTTGACATAATAAACTTCATCATCTAGTTGGCGTTTGGCTTCTACAATATATGAATCCCTATTTTGCAAGACTACTCCACCCCCCTTGTCTGCCTGTCTTATGACCACATTTTTATTTTGGCTTAGTTCATCTAAGGCTCATTGTTCATTTGGATGTAAAATTTTCCTTTTTAGTGTGGGTGTTTCCTCACAAACTTTTTCAAAGTCACTAAGGTATAAAATGTGTCTATGAATCCCCCTTTAGACAGGTAAGGAAAAAATGTAGATCTTGGGACAAAGGGGGAATGTAGAATCTGAGGTTCAGTTCCTACTATTGAATCTTCCATTATAGTGACTGACACTGTACCTGGAGTTTGTATGAAGTGTTGAGTGAATAGATCAAGATCTAACTCTGTTTGTGTATCTGTGACTTCTATGTTTAGATTGGTTTTTATTGGTATTTGCTCAACCAGATATTGTGACTGCATGGATATTTGAGACGCCATTGCTCTTATGCAATTTTGTTCTTGTGTGCTGAATAGCACTTCCTTCTCTCTACTTTGAATGGCAAAAAACAGGCATCTCTGTAGAATTTTTCTTTCTTGGATAAGTTTTACAATATCAGCATTCTGTGCATGCATTTTCTCTCATCAGGTATACAAGATGAGCTCCAAAGAAATGCCTTATTTGTAAAAATGTGAATATGGGAAGATGGGGGGCTGACAGTTTGTTTCTGTGCTCCTGGAAGGACAGAGCTTCGTCATTCTCTAGCAGATCCGCAACCATGCTAATATTTAGGTCCTGGAAATGACCGATCCGAGCTTGGGCAAATCCAGGAGGGAATGCTGGGTTCCCAAGTATGGGGATGAGTTGGGAGGGGGGTGAAGTTAGGCCATATTTCCCTCTATTTTTGGACCAGGTAGACCACGTGCATTTCATTGCTCCCAAACCGAGTTTCTGGGAGGGTTTTTCTTTCTGGTCCGGAGACCAGAGCAGGACTGGGAGAGGGTCAGGGGCTACATGGTTGGTCTCTATTTCCAGCCAGAGTCCGGGGGGTTATTCCACACCACTGCTTGTCTGAGCTGGGCTGCTTGGTAGTATCTTATCACGTCGGGCACACCTAACCCTCCTCTTGTTTTTGCAGCCATGAGCACTGACCGCGGAACTCTGGGTTTACGCTGCTTCCATATAAAACGCATTATTTGCGTCTGTATGTTCCTAAGGTCAACTAGTGGGATTAGAACTGGGAGAGTCTGAAAATAATATAACAGTCGGGGAAGAATATTCATTTTAGCGGAGACGATTCTGCCAAACCAGGAAATCTGGTATGTATTCTAAGCTTCTAGATCTTTCTTGATCTGGCTAAAAAGGGGGGGATAGTTAGTTTTATATAGCGAGGAGTACATTCTAGTAATTTTGATCCCTAGGTATTTTATGTGGGAGGAGTTCCATCTATATTTGTGGTTGGCTTGGAGAAGTTTCCATGTGGGTTCGGGGAGGGAAATATTTAATGCTTCTGATTTGTCCATATTTATTTTGTAATCTGAAGCGAGACTAAACTGATCAAGCAGTTTGTGTAGATTGGGTAGGGAGACATGTGGGGCAGCTAGGGTCAGAATGACGTCATCCGCGAAAAGGGATATTTTATAGTCTTTGTCCGCTATGGTTATGCCTAGAATATCTGAGTTCGCTCTGACTTGTGCTGATAGCGGTTCTATTGAGAGTGCGAACAGTAGTGGGGATAGGGGGCATCCCTGTCTGGTTCTGTTTCGTATATGGATCGGGCTATTTTGTCCTCCTGGCAACTTTAGGTATGCAGTAGGGTTCTGGTATAGTGCCCTAACCCCTTCTAGGAATGGTCCTGAGAAACCGAATTTGGTCATTGTTTGATCCAGGAAGGACCATTTGATACGATCAAATGCCTTTTCGGCGTCTAGGCTCTGGATCATGGCCTGGAGTTTGTTGAGATGCACGTGGTCAATGATATCAATAATTTTGCGGGTGTTGTCAGAGGCCTGTCTTCCTGACATGAATCCCACTTGATCTATATGAATTAGTCGGGGGAGAATAGGGTTTAGCCTGTTTGCAAGGATCTTACTATAGAGTTTTAGGTCTGTGTAAAGCAGGGAGATTGGTCTGTAGCAACCGCAATTCAGCGGGTCCCTTCCTTCCTTGTGAATGATAGCTAAATTGGCCGCTGAAATTGTGCCAGGGATCGGGGCACCTTCTAGAAAGGAGTTGAACATCTCTAGGAGATATGGGGAGAGAGACGATTTAAATTTTTTTATAATAGGCGTTTGAAAAGCCATCGGGGCCAGGAGTTTTGGCTATCTTAAGCTTATGGCTTGTGCCAGTTCTTCCTGGGAGATTGGGGCGTTTAAGACCTTGAGTTCCTCGTCGGAAAGAGAGGGAAGTTCGCAATTTGCTAGGAATCGAGATGCAGCTTCCGCCGCTGCTGGGGCTTGGTTAGGAGGGTGGAGGTTATAGAGCTCCGTGTAATATCTTGCAAATTCATGGGCAATTTCGTTATCTAGGTATGTGGTGCGACACTCTTTGTTTCGAATTCTTGTGATTTGGGATCTTGTTTTTACGCCTCTTAATTTTGACGCTTGTAGTTTGTCGGCCTTATTACCTTTATCGTAAAACCTCTGATTGGTACATTTGAGCGCTCTCTCCACTTCTTCTAATTGGGATTGCTTTAGCTCAGTTCTTGCTTTGTCAAGTGTTCTGAGTAATTTTTTAGAGGGGGACGTTTTGTGTTGTTGTTCGAGGGAAATTATTTTGTCAGTCAGCGCCTTATGTGCCTTTAGTTTGGATTTTTTCTTGTAGGATGCCAATGAAATTAGGTCGCCTCTGATTGATGCCTTATGCGCTTCCCACAGCATGGATGCTGCGGAAACTGACCCTTTATTTAGTGCGAAAAATGAGGTTAGTTCGTGCCGAATTGTCTCTACCAGATGCGGGTCGTTGAGCAGGGAGTCATTTAGTTTCCAATTATAAAAGGTATTCTTAACAAAAGGGAGAGAGAGCGTCAAATCGACTGGGGCATGGTCGGACCACGTCATTGGCCCTATGTTAGATTGGGAGGACGCCTGGAGAACATTATTGGAACCTAGGAAATAATCGATCCGCGAGTAAGACTGATGTGGGGCCGAGAAGGACGTGTAGTCCCTCTGGCCCACGTGCTGGGCCCTCCAAATATCCGTAAGGGAGTGGTTCTGTAGGATTTCCCTGAAACGTTTCGCCTTTTGCTGGTTCTGAGATGTGTGTTGGGCCGTGGTCAGAGAGGATTTATCCTGCTCCGGTGATAGGACCATGTTGAAATCTCCTACCATTAACAGTGAGGAGAGCACCGCTTGATCCAGGGGCTCCAGTAGGCCCTGAAGAAATTGCGTCTGGTTTTCGTTGGGTGCGTATATATTGAGTATGGAAAGGGGGCTTCCAGACAAAGATCCTTGTAGGAGTAGGTGTCGTCCCTCCGGGTCTCGTGAGATTTTGGTGGGGACGAATGGGACATTATTTCTAATTAGGATGGCTATTCCCCTTTTTTTTATGGGGGATGAGGCATAGAAGGCCTGGGGGAAGGCTTGTTTGAATGTGTTAGGGGGGTCATTGGAGTTAAAGTGGGTCTCTTGTATACATATAATATCACTCCTGGTTTTTTTGAGCTCTTGTAGCGCTAGCTTACGTTTCCTGACAGAGTTGAGGCCCTTAACATTGAGGGAAGTAATCTTAATTGACGACATTATGGGGGCATTTTTCTCCCAAGGTCGTAGGACTGGGTCCCGTATCATTCCCATGACGGGGTAGGGCTGTTTTTTTTGTGGGGTGAGGGGTTAGTGGGCGAACTGTCTGTGCTATAGGACATGGTGCTGTGGAGAGACAGAGAGGGGTGGGGAAGGGGGGGGGGAGGAGGAGACCGGGTGGGGGGGGCAGACACAAAAAGAAAGAAGGAGAAGGGCTAACTGGGAGCCCAATCGTTTGTACCCTTGGCACCGTTTTGTGTCAATGAGTCGGGGATTAAGTCCCCTGTGAGTCCGTCCGGAGCGCCAATCGCAGGGCACTACCAGGATGGGAGGTCCGACACCCTCCCTAAATAGTTGTGGCGGGTAGGGGCGTAGGGGGGGGGTAAAGCCCATGTTTATCTCACTTGGTGGCCCGCAAGAGTTCGGGTTGCAATTTTAGACAGGTATAGGTAAAACAAACCTCAACTTCTACGGTTTTGAACTACATTGTAACATAAACAACTTCACTGTGAGAACTTATCTCAACTTTCCTGAGTGGCGACCTTGTCGACACTGTGGAGGGGGGGGGGAGGGGTAGGGGGGATGTTAAGGGGGGGGTGTAGGAGGTGGGAGAGGCGGGGGAGTGGGGGTGGGTGGGGAGGGAGGGGGAGGGGTTGGGTGGGGGGGAAGGGGGGGTAACACCCATGTTTATGTTACCGGGCTGCCCGCAAGATCTTAGGCTGCATTTTTATACAGGTGTTGTTACAATAAACCTTTACATTTTCAACTTTACATTTAGAACTTATATCAGCTATCTTGAGTGGCGGCCTTATTTTCGCTCTGGAGGGGGAGGGGTAATGGGGTTGGAAGGGGAGGGGAGGGTGAGGGAGGGGGGGGGAGATGGGAAGGGGGGGGGAAAGGGGGGGGGGGAGGGGGCTGGGAGGAGCAGCACGAGTGTGCGGCCTCTCTTATTTCTTCACCTTGCTACTGTCATGAAATCCTATAACATTTCAGTGTATATTGTTGTAAAACAGTTGTCAGCATCAGTGCAGAGCAGAGTTCAGTCGACACCGTAGGAAGGGAAAAATGGGGTGGGGGGATTTTGACAGACATGACCACAGTACTGTGCAGCATATGTGGTCTGGTACTACTTCACAGACAGGAGGGGGGGGAGGGGGGGAGGGGGGAGGAGGGGGGGTGGTGGGTTCTCTCTGGGAGCTTGTACTTCCATCCCGGAGGAGGGGGCACAACTGTGTGATTCACCCCCTTGCGAGTTGTACAGCTAGAGCTTGTGTCAACTACCTTGGGTGACGACCTTATTGCCACTCTAGGGGGGGGAGGGGGCGAGAGAGGGAATGGGGAGGGGGGGAGGGAGAGGGGGGGAGGGAGAGGGGGGGGAGGGGGGGGAGGGAGGGAGTGGGGGGGGAGGGGGGGGTGTTGGCAATGGGTCGAGAGGGGGGGGGGGGCGAGCGGGGGGAGGGAGGGGTGGGGGGGGACAATCATGTTATTCCACACTTCTTAAGACGAACTAGTCATAGGCTGCAGTTTTGTGCACATATTCCCAGCTTGATTTTCTACCTTTGTGGGGGGGGAATCAGGGAGGGGGATGGGGGCGGGGGAGGGGGGTGGAGCGTGGGTTTGCAATCTCTCTCAATTCCCCACATTTCTGCAGTTATGGTATTGCGAAACATTTCAATATATATAACGTTTCCTAACAGTTGCCAGAGACACATAGGGGCCTGTGGTTATGCACAGGGTCCCTTTAACCCATGTCGTCTCTCCCATCGGCAGACCCTCACACCCTGGAGCCAAGGGGCTAAGAGGCCTCAGCAGTGGCCCTCTGTCTCTATGTCGGTGTGTTCCCTTAGAATAGCAGGGGTCCGCCGAGGGGAGAGAGGACCCAGAGGACCCACCTGGAGAGGGCCATAGGTGTTTGCCCTACATCTCTACCTGGGAGGTATATATGGGGAGGGGGGGGGGTTCCATGTATACAACCTGGTTGCCTTGGCTGTTGCAGGGGAGGCGATCAGCGTCAGTGCCAGGGAGGCCAGGAATGTCACCTTGATGTGGCGTGGAGTGTTTGAGGCCTCGCCGTGGGGAAGCGGGGGGGGGAGAGGGGGCCAGGGCGCCAGCGGGGAGAGGTGGGGGGCTCCAAAAACACGTCCTGGTTGCTCCGGTTGCTGCAGGTGAAACGTCCACCGTCTGTGCCTGGAGAGGCCAGGTATGTCCCTGTGCAACGGCTTGGGGTGTCTGGGGCTTCGCCGTCGGGGGACCAGGGAAAGGTTTGGAGGGGGGGGCAGGGGTTTCCACAGCACGGGGACGAGTGGACTCGGCGGGGATGACTCCCTCGGGTGTGGAGCTTTAAGGGACTCCTTTTCCTCTCGGAGCCGGACATCGACTGGACACGTGGGTCGTAGGGGCATCTCTCCTGGTTTCTGGTTGTGCGGCTCCGCGGAGGGATCGAGTAGTTCTCGGCGCCATCTTGTGTCCGGTCCTCGGGAGCGGCTCTGCATCGGTGGTAGATGGACGTCACCAGGGTCTCGGAGTTGTCCGGAGCGGAGGATGAAGACAGGGAAGGTAAGTAGGGGGGGGGAAGGTAAGGAGGGGGGGTAAGGAAGGAGAGGAGGGGGGTAGGGAAGGAGAGGAGGAGGGGGCAGGGAAGGAGCAGAAGGGGGGAGGGAAGGAGAGGAGGGGGGACGGAAGGAGAGGAGGGGGGGAGGGAAGGAGAGGAGGGGGGAGGGAAGGAGAGGAGGGGGAGGGAAGGTGGGGAGGGGGGGAAGGGAAAGTGAGGAAGGGGGAGGGAAGGTGAGGAGGGGGGAAGGGATGGTGCGGAGGGGGGGGAAGGTGAGGAGGATGGGGGGAAGGTAAGAGAGGAGGGGAGAAGGTATGGAGAGAGTGTGTGGGGTTCAGATCAGAGGAGAACCGTTGTGGGAGGGGGGGGGGGTTGTAGGGTGTTGGTGGGGGGGGAGGAGGAGGGGGAATGTGGAATAGGGAAAGCAGGGTACGCAGAGTGCTGGCCACTGTATCAACGCTACGGGGGGTAAAGATCTGTAGCAGCGGTGGGATAGTGCAAGGGAGTTGGGGTTTCGAGAGTTCCAGCAGGTCTTTCAGGGCATCGAAGCTGGCTCACGGGTTCCGCAGGTTGGCGAGCCTTTTGGATGTTCGGAGGGTGTCGGGGGGGGGGGCAGATGTTGTTCCGCGGGGGGCCCTCTCTTCCCCTCGTGGTGGGGCGACACCTATAACTTTCAGGAAGTCGGTCGTGTCGGCTGGATCCGAAATCGTATAGAAACGGCCGTTTCTTGGGACGATGAGCTTGAAAGGGAATACCCATCGGTAGGAGATCCCTTGATCCCGGAGGAGGGTAGTAAGGGGTTTCATGTCCAAGCGTTTCAGGACCGTGGACCGGGATAGATCGCTGAATACTTGGACCGCGTGGTCGGCCATTTTAATGGTTCCCGCGCTCCTCGCCGCAGCCGCCAGCTTCTCCTTGGTGGAGTATGTATGGTATCGGACTATGACGTCCCTGGGGCGATTAGGATCGGGGGACTTCGGGCCCAGGGCTCGGTGAGCTCTATCGAGCTGAAGTTCGTGCTCAGATAGGGTAGGGACCAGGTTCAGAAAGAGGGTCTTAAGATAGGTCTGGAGGGACTCAGGCGTGACCGACTCCGGGATCCCCCTGAAGCGCAGGTTCTGCCTCCTGTCTCTATTTTCCTGGTCCTCAATAGAGCTTTTAAGCGCGGTGATTTCGTGCCCCATACGGGCCATATCATCTTCCATGTTGGAGTGGGCATCTGATATGGTGGTGATTCGTTCCTCCACTGCATCCGTCCTCGCGGTTAGGGTGCTTACGTCCGCCCGTATGTCCCTTAGGACCTTCTCCAGGTACTCCATGAATCCTCGGCTCATTCGTAGGAGAAACTCTTCAAAGAACTCTTTGCCAAGTTCTGGGGGTATCGGGGGCGTTTGACTCCGCGTTGCGGCCTCCGCGGCATGTTCTTGCTCCTCGGCGCCATCTTGGGAGTCTGCAGATGGTTCCAGCGGGCGCGGGTTTGGCTGGAAAAATTTGGAGACGGGGTTCTGAACCCTCTTCGGAGGCTTCCCCGCCATGCCTGAAGTTTCGGGGGGGGAGGTGGGCTCTTTTGGGGGGTCTCTGCGGAGTTTGGGGTGTGCGTTTTAGACTCTTCGTGAGGAGGGTGTCGGGAGCTCTTCTCCTAACCTGCCATTCGCGGTGACATCACTGGAAGTCTCCAAAACCCCTATTTCAATGACCATATTACACTTTGTGATGGGCAAAATAAGGTTTAGCTACTTCAGCAGTCTCTTCTGGGTATTTGTAAGTTCCAGTGCAGTGTGGTTTCAGTGGTGTATATCCCTTTAACTCTGATCTCTACTGCATGAGGTTTTTTTTCTAAGTTTCTCAGATTGTTTGTAGGTAAAAAGCATAAACAAAAAATTTCACATAAATATCTCCGGTTCTTTTTAACTACAAGGACGCCTCTTATGCCACTTCTGACACCAAATGTAGATGGATGTTCACAGAGGTACACAATTGGAGGTTTTTATAAGGTGAAATTATAATAAGGCTTTATTGTGCCTTTTCCTTTTCATCAGGAAATCATCCAAACACAGGGGTGGGGGGAAACAAAGCTTAATTCCCTTGGGAGTATTTCTAGTGAAATCCCATGCAATTCACAACTCCTAGTTAAGCAGGTCTCCCAGCCCCAAACACATAGCATGACATAAGCAGATATAAGAAGTCTCTTTAGAATGAAAGTCTTATCTGTTAGCTGCTGTAGAGTAAGCTTCTCTGCTCTCCTGGAACCGCACCCGTGCGTGCACAGAAAATCAGCATCCAGGTTTAGAAGTCTTATTTGGTGTCTTGCAATCAGCTCTGCTGTATCTTCTTGACAGAGCTCAAGACAGGTCAGCTCCAGAGATCTGTGTCCTCCAAAGTTCAGCCCACAAGTGAGCTAAGGAGCCACTTCCTGTCTCAAAGGCAGGCTTTTTCTACCACCTCTAATCAGGCAGGTGGTGTTAGTTAATTTGCTACCAGCAGTTAACCACGATACTGCTGGATTAGAGGCACATTTGTGAACAGGGATAAGTCCCCTGTTACAATCCTCCTATGTTTTCTTACTACGGATTGAATAATGGTAGCTTGGCTCCAGAACTTTGTAATGAAAAGGTGTATCACGATTCTCAATAGCTGTGCAGTCAATATGACCCACAACATTAGTATAAAATTTACGATTTCTTTTGGAAAAACTTGAAGGATCCTGATTAATCAAATCCTGTCTTGATCTATCTCGTGTATTTTGATATGCCTCCTAAGAAATCTTAAAGTACTGTAGTGCCGAAGAGTATTCTAAAACAAATCTGGGGCAATCACCAACAAGACCCAGCTACATGCTGGGTACATGCTGGTACATGCTGCCACATTTCAGTGACATTTCTGCAGATAGACTAATGGCCCATCGGATTAAAAGTGGGGGTCCCTGGTAGTCCCATTCAAACTGAATGGGACTGCCAGGGACCCCTGCTGTGTTAATCCGATGGGCCATTAGTCTCTGCAGAAATGTCACTGAAATGTTGCAGTATGTACCTAGCATGTACCTGGATCTTCTTGGTGATAGCCCCAGATTTTCCAAGGCAAGTTTAAGGCAAGTTTTAGAATACTCGTCGGTGCACCTGTAAGTTCTTTAGAACTATTTTGAAGTATTCCATAGTAGAGCAGTTCCAGAAACTGCCCATATGGAACACCCCAAAAGAGACCACGGTTGTGACAGCAAGTGGCGTGTGAAAGGTTGTTGCGGGCGTGAGGTTTACGAAATATGTCTGTGTGTACTTTTAAATCTGGTGCCACACATAGATAGAGATCAAGAAAGTGTATATGATGGTGATGGTGATGATGAGTGCATGTGAGATTGAATGGATTAGTGTTGATAAGATTAATGAAGGAGTGTAATTGGGTGACAGTGGGGGAAACACCGTTACATTTGGAGGCGCTGCTGAGATCTGTAACAGGACAGGCTTACAGCGAAACAAAACTGGAAGTAACAAGGTATGCTTCCAGAGTAAGTGCTAATGAAGGAGTGATGCTAGGTGTAGTCAGGGGGATGTATTCCTCGCAAAGAACAAAATAGACGGCTCTATCGGGTGAATGGAATGCTAATGCTGTTCTAAGTCACCCTGAGGTGGGTAGTTGAGATGCCTAGAAAGAGGTGTACCTGGGAGCACCATGAGCCAGTGAAGGAAGGATCTGCGATACTGGCAGCCAAGTGAGGTGGCATAAGGGTACTGCATAGGGAGTATCTTAGGAGGGGTGCCGGATGTACAATGTGCTTGAACCTCCATTTTAAGAACCCAGAGTACTACTAGCCAGTAGCCAGACAATGGAACCACAGAGTACTTGTGATGGACTAAAATCGTGTACAGCGTATCAAGATGGAGCTATGCTAGCCTGGGGTACAACCTACTCTTGGTAGACTGCTAATCTATGAACTGTGTTGAACCACAAGGAATGGATTCCTGTCCGAATCGCGGTCACTGCGTGGTCTGTGGAGGAATTCAACCCAAAATGGAGGTTCCCTTGCCCAGGAATATGCCACGGTAGTTACAGGACTTAAAATGGTGTCTCCCGCCAAGGCTGGATAGCGCACGTGCTGATTGCAAAAGAACTGCACGCCTCACTACAAAATTTTGCCCGGGTCTGGCGCGAAAGCCGGGACCCCACCCAAGCGATGTGACTGGCTCAACTCGGAGTCAGAGTCACGCCCCGTCAACGTCATCTTGTGTCCCTCTAATCTCTACCAGAGGGAGTGGACACACCGACAACCAATGCCTAAAGACTTCATAGAATAAGGGAGGTACCAGATGCAGCAAACTGCACCCTCACTTCTTCAGAGCCTGGCAAGTGAAAGGAGCGAGCTGCCCCTTGCTCTTGTGCCCTTGTGTTCAGCAAAAACTGATTATGTCTGGAGATATGGAATTTGATCCCTATCGATTACCAGGAGGACTCCTGGTGGTAAACGTGGAAAGAAGTGGTACGTACGATGTTTCTGTCCCAAATGCGATTTCCCATTTGGCAAACTGATCTGGGGAGCCCAGTTTGCCTGTTGCAGCACACGTTTCCTGAAGACCACGCCGCTGTGGCCTACGGAGTTCACAGAGAATGATGTGATTGATCCCAGTACTTGGGTGGTCAATATTGCTGCTAAAGCAAAGTCTACCTCAACTATGGAGGCTTCAGAGGGCACATGCTCTTGAGATGAGGCCCAATGGGATCTGAGTATTCCAAGGACAATTGAGCAGGCTGAGATGGTTCCAGACCTGATCCCCGCAGAGGAACCAGAGACCGTCAGTGAGCCAGAACCAGCATCCGAGATGTCGGGTAAGGTGACTGTCTGGAGTGATGAGGCACTGCTGTTCCCAGAGGCGCAGGAGCCCAGAGAGTGTCTTTCCCCTGCCGATGTGTCCCTACCCTCATCCTGCACAAGTAGCTGTTGGTCTTCAGTGGTATTTTGGTCACTGACTGCCATGCTGATCGATAGAGAAGATGGACTGAATGGTGCCAGTTATTCTGCCCGACAGCGGAGCCCGTTACCGATGATCGCAAACGTGAGAACTGGGAGACGGATGAGCCTACCCATAGTGTGGTGGCCAGAGGCCTAATCAGCAATTCTCTGGTACCGATAGAGGTACCTTCTGGTGCCAACGTCCACGTGGTGGAAGCTGATAAAGACAAAGGGAGCACCCCTACGCAATGGCCGAATGTCAATTCCCTTCCAGTGCGGGATCTTGACATGAGCCAGGACCCCGCGAGACCTGCCAGAGATGACATCGTACTACGAGCGACCGCTGTGGCGGATGAAAAGCCTTCGATTTGCTCTCTGGTGAGTACCGCTATAGCTCCGGTGAAAGGAACTGTTGCCTTTATACAATCCATGTAGGAACATTTGGCCCATAAACAAGCGGCCGCTGCCGTGGCCGATACGGCCTTTGTCCCTGAGACAGATAGTTCTTGGTGTGGTCGGGTGTTCTGACATATGCTTTTCTGGCCGGTATCAGAAATCTGTAATGGCCCATAGGCCTATGCCCAAACTGCCCTTGGACAAAAAGATATGTGGGTGCCCAGTATGTTACCAGGAATATGGCTCTGCTCTCGCTTTAGAGTGAGTGGATCATGGCATGAGATGACCCCCCTAAGAAAAAGGTTCTCCATGGTGGGAGGAAACTATGTTTCAGTAAGGCAGTCATTTCAAATGTGTATGAAATAAAAATGTAATGTACTTTGTTCACCAAAAATATATATCATGCATACTACTGTGATATCCATGTGAAATATTATCTTGTTTTTTTCAGGTTTCATCTGACGATGGTACCCAAAAATGTAGGACCCATGCAGGGTTGTTGGGAATCCACCAGAGGGAGAGTGTTGCAGGGCCATCCCTGACTACTATTCTGCCCAAAGGAGGCAGAAAACCCTGGTGCTATCAGTTTTGCCAATAGTTGGTATGGGGTTATCCCCCTCACCTTTCTTACTGCACTTGAGTGACAGCAGAGATTGGTACATCATGTTGTAGCTGGGATAATGGGTGCCCGCCTCCTGGCTGTACTTAAGGGCAGGACCGCCCCAAAGTAAGTAGTTGTGCCTTCCCCCACTTGAGGAAGGCAGGTCACACATTGGAGTGGCTCCATATTGGGCCTAATCTATTCCTCTTCCCCTTGGGGGAGAGTGAGTATGTATGTGTGAGGACATGTGCAGAGGTACACAATGGAGACTGTTGTAAGGTGAAATTATAACAAGGCTAAATTGTGCCTGTCGCTTTAAACAGCAGAAAAATCAACATAAGCGAAATAGTGAGCCAACCAAAAAACCCTATCTCTGCTTTGGAGACTATCTATACATGTAGTTCAGCCCTCTCTGACTGGGTTGGTTAGCTAAGCTATTTACCAGCCCCAAATCATGGTGACATTTTATCAATATACATACATAGATAATAGTCTTAAACGAAAAAGTCTTATCTGTTAGCTGGGCTGCTGTAGGGGAAGCTTCTCTGCTCTCCTGGAACCGCACCCTTGTGTGCACAGAAAATGTCAGGCTCCAGGTTAGAATCTTGTCCTCTTTGTCTTGTGGTCAGCTTGTCACTCAAGACATCTGCCCTTCCTTGGTTCAGCCCAGTTGTGGACTAAGGAATCTCTGCTCTGTCTCCAAGTTCAGCTCAGGTGTGAGCAAAGGAGTCTCTCTTCCTGTTTCAAAAGACAGGCTTTTCTAAGCCATCTAATGGTGGTGATAATTAATTGCCTACCAGCAGTTAACCACCACATTGCTGGATTAGAGGCACATTTGTGAACAGGGATAAGTCCCCTGTTACATACAGTACCTCCCCTGTTTGTGGGAAGCTCGGGCTTACCACGGCCAAAGCCCATCCTTTCACTCTCATTCGAGATCTTTGTGACTTGAATGAGAGTGGATGGAGGAAGAGAACCCTCTGTCCCGCTGGGATTGGAGCCCTTTCTCCAGTTTATTTTTGTCTCCTCCCGAAGGTGCTTGAGATCAGCACTCCTCAGTCGCTCGAGGAGGACTTTTTCCAAGCAAAGTCTTTTTACAGAGTGCGCGGTCATGAGATTTCCGTTGCGTCGGGCACTTCTCTTTTTGTAGACAAACTGTATGGCAACAGTTGTAGAGCAGTTAGTACTAGCCCGTAGAGTTTTCCGCTTTTGAAGCGGTCTTTCTGCACCTCCTCCACACAACGGAGTCGCAGTTCAGCTTCTTTGGGACTGAGTTGCACCTCCACCTCCCTTTTCAGAGAACGTCCTATCTTTTCAGCTTCCTCAGCTAAGGATTCTTCTGGCTTTGATTCTGCACTCCTACCTCTGTTTGTTGCCTGTTGGGCAGCTTTAGGTTTGGCTAGTGCTTTCTTAGGTGTCTCAAACTTCGTAATCTTGTTATGAAGGTGCGTGGAGTCCCCAACTTTCACTGTACCCTTGTCCTCACGGGCATTAGTTACTGTGGGATACTAGTGCTTGGGCAGAGCCAATAACTTTTTCCGTATTGGAGGAATCTGTAAGTTACTGGTCTGCAGAGTCTCAACCTGTTTGAGTGCGTCTTGCAAGTCTCTTCTCAGGGAATTTATCTGCGTACTTTGCTTTCTCTGAGCTTGCTTCCACATTTTTATTGCAATGTGAAGCACTATGAACTTCTTTGCTTGGGCCACAGTTACTTGTTTCAGTTTCTGGACCTTCTTGTGTTCCCTTTTGTGCCGCATCACCTGGGTTCTAAGCTTGGTCTTTAGCGTTGCTTTGGTGACGCTCAGGGTAGCTTTCAGTTTCTCATGCTGCTTTGCGGGGACATACTGGGTAATCAGACGTTCCTGCAGCACTTGAATTTCTTTAACAGCCTGCAGATTGTCTTCCTACAGAGTTTGCTGCTTCTCCTCGGCCTTCTCGAGGTGCGTACGCAGACCTTGCAGTTGGTTCTGCAGTCGGTGCTCTGCTTCAAACTTCTCACCTTCCAAAAGTCTATTTAATTCTTTAAGCTCGTGCAGCTTTTCATTTTTTTCCTTGATGTCGTTTGTCAAATTAAAATTTTCTTCTTTGAGTTTTAAGTTTTTTCTTTGTCATCTTAAATTTTCTCCTTTTTCAGTCTCTGTACTATTCAGGGCCTTCTTGCAGTCCTCCTTCCATTTACGCACATCTGCTTTGAGAATGACAGTCTCCTGGCGTGAGATTTCCTTCTCTAGGTTGAGGGTCTGATGCTCCTTCTGAGAGACTTTGAGATCTGTCTTAAGATTGACAATCGTTTGACAATCGTTTCTTTAGATATGATCAGCTCCTCAGTGAGACTGTGTAGTTCCTTTCTGGAAACTTCCAGGTCTGTGCGGCAGCTGTTGGTCTCATGATGTGAGCTATCAAGTGCTCTGCGGAGTGTCTGAACCTCTTTCTGAGATACGTCAACCTCTGTCCGGACTCTGTTGACCTCCTGTTGTGAGGCATTCAGCTCTTTGCGAAGAGTGTGAACCTCTTGCTGGAAGACTGTCATCTGCTTCAATGCCTCCTCATACTTCCGCTTCAGCTTAGCCATCATTTTATCAGATTGGCTTTGCTTTTCATTCATGGCGGAAATAGTAGCGTTTGCAGTATTTAGCTCAGTCTTGAGATCGTCCAATTCTGTCCTGGCTAAAGAGTAAATTGTGAGCACATCTTTTTGTAGCCTCACGTTATTTTTCTGTAGCTCTGTGTAACCATCTTTCTTTTGTTTCAATTGTTCACGGAGCATATCACAGTCATGCCTGGCATTTTTCAGGGCATCTTCAGGGCTGGACAAGGGATCGTCACTCACTGGTTCCGGCTCCACTTCCCTGGGATGGTTGGTTGAGGGTTCCTCACTGTTGGCACCGGACAGACACTTCTTTGGGGTACACGACTTCTGCCTTGGGCCCTCTGGATATTCGGTTAACCGCGGGACGAATTCTCCATTTTCTCTAGGCTGCAGGGCAACTCGGTCCCCCTTTTCCTCCACAGGATCTGCGGACGTGTCTGTTCCTTCCACGGTAAGTGAAGAACCGCTTTTCTTTTTCCGCTTTTTTGTTTTGGGCGACTCCTTCCCATCAGGAATACTGGGGTCTCTTTCTTTATTTGATACTTTAGCAGCTTCATTATATACGCCAGGCTTTTCTTGCAGTTGCTTTAGCTTACAGAAATATTGGGTGATCTGCTGCTCCCGCTCTTTATCTCATCGACCATATTCATCATGATAGAGAGCGGTCTTTTCGGTTTGTGCCGAGTTCAGGCACCCCCACCATTCTTGGGGTGTTTTGTGGGTGTGACTCGGTTTAGGTTCCCCGTAAGAGATGCAGCAAGAAGAAGAGTGTAGATGTGTAGCACTGCCGCAATCTCCAGCTCCCAGTGAAACCGGAAAAAATGATGAGGTAAGCTTTCAATTGAACAACAGGTCAGGTTTTATTGCAGGGTGGTGCAGCAAGGGGACAACGGAACAACACTAACGCACCTACGCGTTTCGTGCACTAAGCACTTTATCAAGGTGACAAACATACACAATACTGCATAATTTATACTCACCTGGACTGTGCCTCGCGCTACCGGGTGTGACGTCATCGTCCCGCGTCGCAACGGGTCGCGGTGACGCTGCGTGCACAGCCATTGGCTCGGCCAGTCAGGTGGTATGCTGGAATTTTTCTGACTGTCTTTTTTTTCACTTTTTTTCTAAAACAAACTTTATTAGTAATACATGAACAACACTTAAATAAAAACAAAATAAAATCACATACGAAATAATATATTAGCAGTGGATCAACACAAGTATAACCAGTAGGCTTGAAACATAAAGGGGCACATATGAATAAGTATAAATTTATAGAGGAATACTCAGAAAAGCCCCATATAGATAGCATGTTATGGTATATACTTGAGTGAGTGATGCTTGATAGTTCGTGAGGTGAATGTGATCATAAGTCAGTCTGTACAGTGGATACAGTAGATGGGAACAAATATCAAATAGAAGTGTACCACTAGAGATATAATCCATAGAACACTAATGATAATGTTAATAATATATTCCCTGCACAGATGACTATTGTGAAATAGAACCTGATCTCTTGTGTGGATAATACAATACCATTCATATACTTGATCATATACCATATATGAATAACATATATCAATAACATATAACATGAGATATAATAAATTGCTTGCATTATAATTGCAAAGGCATGAACATGGATTGGGAGAGCATGTAATAATTAAATTAATTGAACGAATAGTACTAATTAATAATAACAAATGATGAAAAATATGATGAAAAATATTACTAAGCTCTATTTGTCCACAAGGATTGTGTAATTATATGTTAATATTTGTAAATATAGAAAAATGACAATAATAATGTTTTAATAATATTATACAATTCAACGTAAACAAAGTAAGGCAATGTGTCAAATTATAAAAAATGACTTATATCCCAATCAATGTTCATGCCAAGAGGTTCCCTGGTTCTTAGAGTGAAAATCCAAAAGGATTCGCGTCTGTCTAACATCTTAACCCTATCTCCTCCTCTAGGGGAAGCAGGAATATGTTCAATACCTTGAACCGTGCATAGATTGGCATTACCATAAGGACAATTCGAGAAATGTTTTGGTACAGGGTGATTCATATCTTTGTTCCTAATTAGTCGGAGATGTTCTAGGACTCTGGTCTTTAATTTTCTCGTGGTCCTCCCGACGTATTGACGTCCACAGCCACATTTCAGTAAATATACTATGTGTGTGGAATTACAATTGATGAAACCTGGGACATTATATGTCATTCTCGTAACTGTAGATGTAAATGTTTTACTCTGACACATGGAAACACATGCTTTACATTTAGTACATGTAAACATTCCTTTAGGTAAAGGGGATTTATTCTCGTCTGCTGTGGTGAATAGGCTGGGTGATATCGTGTTAGCTATTGTTTTTGCCCTTTTGAAAATGATGTTTGGGCCTAGCGACACGTATGGTTTCAGCACAGGATCAAGCGACAGTACGCTCCAATGTTTTTTAAAAATGGCTTTAATAGATTGAGCTTGTTTGCTGAATGGTGTTATGAAAGATGGACTGAGATCAATTCTAGATCTTTTCACTGTTGATTGACTAAGTAAACTATTTCTGTCCATCTTCCATACCCCATCGAGCAGTCTGTCTAAGTCTGTTTTTTTATATCCTCTCTGTAAAAAACGAACATATCATTCTTGTGCTTTCACTTTAAACTCTTCATCATTTGAACAATTGCGGCGGGTTCTAATGAATTGACTTTTTGGTATTCCCATGAACGTGGCTTGAGGGTGACAACTACTTGGTCTTAAGAATGTGTTCCGTGAATTTGGCTTACGGTATAATGTAGTTTGAATAGACAGTGCTGTGTCAACATATAAACATAAATCTAAATAATAAATGTGATGATGGTGATAAGAAAAAGTGAAGGAGAGATTAAACTCATTATCATTAAGTGCAGAAATGAACTCCCGGAGTGTGTTGATGTCTCCTTCCCAAATGAACAGGAGATCATCTATGTAACGTCTAAAAAATACAATGTGTTCCCTAAATTTATTCTGATCTCCAAAGACGTGGAACGACTCCCACCACCCCATAAAGAGGTTGGCGTGTGAGGGGGCAAAACTCGTGCCCATAGCCGAGTTTTGCCCCCTCACACGCCAACCTCTTTATGGGGTGGTGGGAGTCGTTCCACGTCTTTGGAGATCAGAATAAATTTAGGGAACACATTGTATTTTTTAGACGTTACATAGATGATCTCCTGTTCATTTGGGAAGGAGACATCAACACACTCCGGGAGTTCATTTCTGCACTTAATGATAATGAGTTTAATCTCTCCTTCACTTTTTCTTATCACCATCATCACATTTATTATTTAGATTTATGTTTATATGTTGACACAGCACTGTCTATTCAAACTACATTATACCGTAAGCCAAATTCACGGAACACATTCTTAAGACCAAGTAGTTGTCACCCTCAAGCCACGTTCATGGGAATACCAAAAAGTCAATTCATTAGAACCCGCCGCAATTGTTCAAATGATGAAGAGTTTAAAGTGAAAGCACAAGAATGATATGTTCGTTTTTTACAGAGAGGATATAAAAAAACAGACTTAGACAGACTGCTCGATGGGGTATGGAAGATGGACAGAAATAGTTTACTTAGTCAATCAACAGTGAAAAGATCTAGAATTGATCTCAGTCCATCTTTCATAACACCATTCAGCAAACAAGCTCAATCTATTAAAGCCATTTTTAAAAAACATTGGAGCGTACTGTCGCTTGATCCTGTGCTGAAACCATACGTGTCGCTAGGCCCAAACATCATTTTCAAAAGGGCAAAAACAATAGCTAACACGATATCACCCAGCCTATTCACCACAGCAGACGAGAATAAATCCCCTTTACCTAAAGGAATGTTTACATGTACTAAATGTAAAGCATGTGTTTCCATGTGTCAGAGTAAAACATTTACATCTACAGTTACGAGAATGACATATAATGTCCCAGGTTTCATCAATTGTAATTCCACACACATAGTATATTTACTGAAATGTGGCTGTGGACGTCAATACGTCGGGAGGACCACGAGAAAATTAAAGACCAGAGTCCTAGAACATCTCCGACTAATTAGGAACAAAGATATGAATCACCCTGTACCAAAACATTTCTCGAATTGTCCTTATGGTAATGCCAATCTATGCACGGTTCAAGGTATTGAACATATTCCTGCTTCCCCTAGAGGAGGAGATAGGGTTAAGATGTTAGACAGACGCGAATCCTTTTGGATTTTCACTCTAAGAACCAGGGAACCTCTTGGCATGAACATTGATTGGGATATAAGTCATTTTTTATAATTTGACACATTGCCTTACTTTGTTTACGTTGAATTGTATAATATTATTAAAACATTATTATTGTCATTTTTCTATATTTACAAATATTAACATATAATTACACAATCCTTGTGGACAAATAGAGCTTAGTAATATTTTTCATCATATTTTTCATCATTTGTTATTATTAATTAGTACTATTCGTTCAATTAATTTAATTATTACATGCTCTCCCAATCCATGTTCATGCCTTTGCAATTATAATGCAAGCAATTTATTATATCTCATGTTATATGTTATTGATATATGTTATTCATATATGGTATATGATCAAGTATATGAATGGTATTGTATTATCCACACAAGAGATCAGGTTCTATTTCACAATAGTCATCTGTGCAGGGAATATATTATTAACATTATCATTAGTGTTCTATGGATTATATCTCTAGTGGTACACTTCTATTTGATATTTGTTCCCATCTACTGTATCCACTGTACAGACTGACTTATGATCACATTCACCTCACGAACTATCAAGCATCACTCACTCAAGTATATACCATAACATGCTATCTATATGGGGCTTTTCTGAGTATTCCTCTATAAATTTATACTTATTCATATGTGCCCCTTTATGTTTCAAGCCTACTGGTTATACTTGTGTTGATCCACTGCTAATATATTATTTCGTATGTGATTTTATTTTGTTTTTATTTAAGTGTTGTTCATGTATTACTAATAAAGTTTGTTTTAGAAAAAAAGTGAAAAAAAAGACAGTCAGAAAAATTCCAGCATACCACCTGACTGGCCGAGCCAATGGCTGTGCACGCAGCGTCACCGCGACCCGTTGCGACGCGGGACGATGACGTCACACCCGGTAGCGCGAGGCACAGTCCAGGTGAGTATAAATTATGCAGTATTGTGTATGTTTGTCACCTTGATAAAGTGCTTAGTGCACGAAACGCGTAGGTGCGTTAGTGTTGTTCCGTTGTCCCCTTGCTGCACCACCCTGCAATAAAACCTGACCTGTTGTTCAATTGAAAGCTTACCTCATCATTTTTTCCGGTTTCACTGGGAGCTGGAGATTGCGGCAGTGCTACACATCTACACTCTTCTTCTTGCTGCATACTTACCTGGATGAACAGCATGCCCTGGATATCGAGGAGTCCTGCTAGCACCAAGGTAAAGGGCCATAGTGCCCCCACATATATGTATATGGTTACCGGTGCCTGTTATTACGTCCTATTTGGTTACTAGGAGGGGCCGTTATGGGGTTTCTTTCTGTGATGGTCAAGTGGACCTCACTAGACTCCTAGCCCTTACCTGACAAATTACCACATCATTTATGGACTTTCTCATGTTATCCAGTATTATCTACATATGTCATGGAGGAATTCTGACCGATTTTGACGCATCACAAACACATTTTTTGTTCCCCGTAAGAGATGTCTTCCTCTTTATTGGACTGGAAGGGCCACTTTCCGTGGGGTAGGGTTCATTACAGGAACGCTGCATCTTGTCCTCCATTTTGGGGCTCTCAGGTGTAATTTTCTTACTGACCTCAGGAGGCGCTATTGAAGCTGTTGCCACTGTATTTGCTAGAAACCCCAATTGTGGTAGTCCTACAGGTGGGCATATTTTGCTTGTAGAGGTCGTAGCTCTCACAGGCATCTCTGTAGACTTTTTCTTTCTTGGATAAGTTTTACAATATCAGCAGTTCTGTGCATGCATTTTCTCTCATCAGGTATACAGGATGTGCAGGATGTGCAGTTGCTAGGTAAAAACGTCTATTTGCTATACACCATTTACTTGCTAGGTTAATCTCTCATTAGGTATGCTGGATGTGTAGTTGCTAGGTAAAAACTTATGTTTGCTTTACACCATTTACTTGCTAGAAGCAAATCCTCCGCTTCAGCAACAGAATTTGGTTTTCTGCTTGAGTTCAGTAACTTTCAGTCTCATCTTTGGGTATTATGGCATTCACACTTCACACTTTGGGTGTCTGTTTTGCTCCCAAGATACATAGGCAGACTTTTTTACTTGCAGAAAAAAAAACATTCTTTGCAGTGGAATATTTCTTTCACTCCCGGCAGGGTGACTCAACACTCAGCAATTGACTTTGGAATACCTTTTACACAGTTCAGCAATTACTTTTTCCCCGATAGGGCAATTTTACACTCGGCATTTGTTTGCTAAAAACTCCCCTGCTTCAGCACAGTCTTGTATCAATTTTTACACTTTTCTGCATATACTCCATTCACAGCTGGTAGTCCTATGCATTGTGGCAACCTTAATTTGCAAAATCAGTACCGCTCGTGGGTCACCATCTGTATTCACTGCTGCCGCGAAACTTTTGAAAACAACAAACACATATCCCTTTTTAAGGGCTGACTCACTTCTTGAACCCTGACTATGGCTGGAAGGTAAAACCCCTATTTCAATGACCATATTACACTTTGTGATAGGCAAATAAGGTTTAGCTGCTTCAGCAGTCTCTCTCCTCTTGGGATTGGGGAAAAGAGTCCATCTGTGATTTTGTAGGTTTCAGCGCAGTGTAAGTTTCCTGCCTGGGTGTGTGTAACAGGGGACTTATCCCTGTTCAGTAATGTGCCTTTAATCTAGCAGTGTGGTGGTTAACTTCTGGTAGTTAATTACTAAACACCACCTGCCTGATTGAGATGGCTTACAAAAGCCTGTCTGTTCAAACAGGAAGTGAGAACTCTTTAGCTGACACCTGAGCTGAACTTGGAGACACACTTGTTTTGAGCTCTGCCAAAGTTAGCAGAGCTGCTTTCAAGACACAAGGCCCAAATAAGACTTCTAAACCTGGATGCTGATTTTCAGTGCACGCTCAGTGCGGTTCCAGGAGAGCAGAGTAGCTTACTCTACAGCTGGAAGGAAGCGTTACAGCTGATAAACAGATAAGACTTTCATTATTTAGAGACTGCTTATACTGTATCTGCATATTTTCATGCTATGTTTGGGGCTGGGGAGAAATGCTTGACTAGGGAGATGTGAAATGGTTGCATAGTGTTTTCACTAGAATTACTCCCGTGAATGGAAGCTTTGTTCCCCCCCCCCTGTGTTTGGATAATTTTCCTGATGAAAAGGAACAGGTACAATAAAGCCTATTATAATTTCACGTTATAAAGCCTCCTAATTGCGTACCTCTGTGAACGTCCGTCCACATATGGTCGTCAGAGGTGGGACAAGAGGTGTCCTTGTAGTTAAAAAGGACCGGAGTTTTTATGTGAAATTTTTTGTTATGCTTTTTTGCCTACAAACAGTCTAAACAACATGGAAAAAAAAAAAAAAAAAAAACCTCATGCAGCAGAGATCAGATTTAAAGGGACACACACCACTGAAACTTACAAAACCACAGATGGACTCTTTTCCCCAATCCCAAGAGACTGCTGAAGCAGGTAAACCTTTAATTACCTATCACAAAGTGTAATACGGTCATTGAAATAGGGATTTTGCCTTCTAGCCATAGTCAGGGTTCAAGAAGTGAGTCAGCCCTTAAAAAGGGATAGGTTTTTCTTGTTTTCAAAAGTTTCGCTGAAGCAGTGAAAACAGATGGTGAAACACGAGTGGTACTGATTTTGCAAATAAAGGTTGCCACACCGCATAGGGCTACCAGCTGTGAATGGAGTATATGCAGAAAAGTGTGAAAATTGATACAAAGACTGTGCTGAAGCAGGGGTATTTTTAGCAAACAAATGCTGAGTGTAAAATTGCCCTATAAAGAAAAAGTTTTTTCAAAGCCAATTGCTGAGTGTTGAGTCCACTACAAAGAATGTTTTTTTTTCTGCAAGTAAAAAAGTATGCCTATTATCTTGGGAGCAAAACAGACACCCAAAGTGAATGCCATATCCCAAAGATGAGACTGAAAATTACTGAATTCAGGCAGAAAACCAAATTCTGTTGCTGAAGCGGAGGGATTTCACCTAGCAAATAAATGGTGTATAGCAATAGACTTTTTTACCTAGCAACTGCACAATCTTGTATACCTGATGAGAGAAAATGCATGCACAGTACTGCTGATATTGAAAAAAAAAAAAAAAATTACCCAAGAAAGAAAAATCTACAGAGATGCCTGTGAGAGCCATGACCTCTACAAGCAAAATATGCCCATCTGTAGGACTATCACAATTGGGGGTTCTAGCAAATACAGTGGCAACAGCTGCAATAGTGCCTCCTGAGGTCAGGAAGAAAATGACACCTGATAGCCTAAAAATGGAGGACAAGATGCAGCGTTCCTGTAATGAACCCTACCCCACTGAAGAGTGGCCCTTCCGGTCCAATAAAGAGGAAGACATCTCTTACGGGGAACCCGAACCGAGTCACACCCACAAAACACCCCAAGAATGGTGGGGGTGCCAGAACTCGGAACGAACAGAAAAGACCGCTCCCTCTGATGACGAATATGATCAGCAGGAGACAGAGCGGGAGCAGTGGATCACCGAATATTTCCGTCAGCTATTACAGTTGCAAGAAAAGCCGGGTGGATCCAGTGACGCTGCTAAAACTTCAAATGAAGATGGAGACCCCAGTATCCCTGAAGGGACGGTGTCATCCAAATCAAAAAGGAAGAAAAAGAAAAGCGGTTCTTCACTTACCGTGGAAGTAACAGACACGTCCGCAGATCCTGTGGAGAAAAAGGGGGGCCGAGATGCCCTGCAGGCTAGAGAAAATGGAGAATTCGTCCCACGTATAACTGAATATCCAGAGGGCCCAAGGCAGAAGTCGTGTACCCCAAAGAAGTGTCTGTCCGGTGCCAACAGTGAGGAAGCCTCAACCAGTCATCCCAGGGAAGTGGAGCCGGAACCAGTGAGTGACGATCCCTTGACCAGCCCTGAAGATGCCCTGAAAATTGCCAGGCATGACTGTGATCTGCTCTGTGAAGAATTGGAAGGGGAAAAAAATAATAATGCTGAGCTACAGAAGACTGTGCTCGCAATTTACTCGGCGGCCAAGACTGAATTGGAGGATCTCAAGACTGAGCTAGATACTGCAAAGGCTACTATTTCCGCCATGGATGTAAAGCAGAGCCAGTCTGACAAAATGGTGGCTACGCTAAAGCGGAAGTATGAGGAGGCACTGAAGCAGATGACAGTCTTCCAGCAAGAGGTTCACACTCTGCGCATAGAGTTGAATGCCTCACGACAGGAGGTCAACAGTGGCCGGATAGAAGTGGACGTAGCTCAGAAAGAGGTTCAGACACTCCACAGAGCACTGGATGCCTCACATCATGAGACCAACAGCTGCCGCACAGAAATGGAAGTTTCCAGAAAGGAACTACACAGTCTCACTGAGGAGCTGGACATTTGAAGGAAAACTATGCTACATCTTAACTTAGATCTCAAAGTCTCTCAGAAGGAGCTTCAGAACTTAAACCTGGAGATGGAAGTCTCACGCCAGGAGACAGTCCGCCTCCAAGCAGATGTGCAAAAATGGAAGGTGGACTGCAAGGAAGCCCTGAATAGTACAGAGACTGAAAAAAGAGAAAATTTAAGATTAAAAAAAGAAAATTCTGAGTTGACAGAATACATCAAGGGAAAGAATGAAAAGCTGCAGGCTCTTAAAGAAATAAATAAACTTTTGAAAGAGAAAATGTTTGAAGCAGAGCACCGACTGCAGAACCAACTGCAAGGTCTGCGTACACACCTCCAGTATGCTGAGGAGAAGCAGCACACGCTGCAGGAAGAAAAGCTGCAGGCTGCTAAAGAGGTTCAAGCGCTGCAGGAACATCTGAATACCCAGTACGTCCCCACAGAGCAGTATGAGGAGCTAAAGGCCATGCTGCAGGTCTTCAGAGCATCATTGGAGGCAGAGCTTTGATATCAGGTGACTCTGTATGAGAGGGAGCGTGAGAAGGCTCAGAAACTGGAGCAAGAGCTGGAGAGACAGAGAGACTGTTCATTCCCTTGAGTCAGTACATCAAGGAGAAAACAGACGCAGCGGCAACCTTGACGAGAAAAATTACAGAGCTCCAGAATATGAAGGAGACTCTGATACAGATTCCTCCAATATGGAAAAAGGTATTGGCACTGCCCAAGCACCAGTATCCCACAGTAACTATTGCCCGTGAGGACAAGGGTACAGTGAGAGTTGGGGACTCCACGCAACTTCAAAACAAAAATACGAAGTTTGAGCCACCAAAGAAAGCACTAGCCAAACCTACAGCTGCCCAACAGGCAACAAACAGAGGTAGGAGTGCAGAATCCTTAGCTGAAGAAGCTGAACTGGTGACTCCGTGGTGTGGAGAAGCTGCAGAAAGACCGCTTCAAGAGCAGAAAACTCCAAGGGCTAGTCCTAACTGCTCTACAACTGTTGCCATACACTTTGTCTACAAAAAGAGGAGTGCCCGACGCAACAGAAATCTCAAGACTGCGCAAGCAATAAGAAGACTTTACGTGGAAAATGTCCTCCTTGAGCAACTGAGGAGTGCTGATCTCAAGCACCTTCAGGAGGAGACAAAAATAAACTGGAGAAAGGGCTCCAATCCCAGCGGGACAGAAGGTTCTCTTCCTCCATCCACTCTCATTCAAGTCACAGAAAGATCTCGAATGAGAGTGGAAGGATGGGCTTTGGCCGTGGTAAGCCCTAGCTTCCCACAAACAGGGGAGGTATGTAACAGGGGACTTATCCCTGTTCAGTAATGTGCCTTTAATCTAGCAGTGTGGTGGTTAACTTCTGGTAGTTAATTACTAAACACCACCTGCCTGATTGAGATGGCTTACAAAAGCCTGTCTTTTCAAACAGGAAGTGAGAACTCTTTAGCTGACACCTGAGCTGAACTTGGAGACACACTTGTTTTGAGCTCTGCCAAAGTTAGCAGAGCTGCTTTCAAGACACAAGGCCCAAATAAGACTTCTAAACCTGGATGCTGATTTTCTGTGCACGCTCAGTGCGGTTCCAGGAGAGCAGAGAAGCTTACTCTATAGCTGATAAACAGATAAGACTTTCATTATTAAGAGACTGCTTATACTGTATCTGCTTATTTTCATGCTATGTTTGGGGCTGGGGAGAAATGCTTGACTAGGGAGATGTGAATTGGTTGCATAGTGTTTTCACTAGAATTACTCCCAAGTGAATGGAAGCTTTGTTCTCCCCCTGTGTTTGGATAATTTTCCTGATGAAAAGGAACAGGCACAATAAAGCCTATTATAATTTCACGTTATAAAGCCTCCTAATTGCGTACCTCTGTGAACATCCGTCCACAGTGTGTATCCCTTTAATTCTGATCTCTGCTGCAGGTGAATCTTTGTTTTTGTTGCTCAGGTTTGTTTGCAAGACTGTATGCAGGCAAAAGCACAAAATAAAAATTCCACAGGCAATCTCCGGCCCTTTAAACTTCAAAGGCCACCTCTCATCCCAAATTTCTGACACCATATGTAGGAGGACATGTGCAGAGGTACACAATGGAGACTGTTGTAAAGTGAAATTATAACAAGGCTTTATTGTGCCTGTCGCTTTAAACAGCAAAAAAATCAGCATAAGCGAAATAGTGAGCCAACCAAAAATCCATATCTCTGCTTTGGAGACTATCTATACATGTAGTTCAACCCTCTCTGACTGGGTTGGTTAGCTAAGCTATTTACCAGCCCCAAATCATGGAGACATTTATCAATACACATACACTGGCGACACGTTTTATTGAAGCACGGCTAGCACCGCAAGCCGGGGGATGCCCCGGCGTGCTAGCCGCACTCCCTCAGCATGCCGCGCATTACCGATGCTCGGTCACGCGTCATCGGGTGCCTGCGCCCCCTGCACGCGCGTCCATGGCTCCCCGAGGGAGCCCTGGTGTCCCGCGATGTGGGGGACGGCGGCAGAGGGTTCCGGGGGACCCGGCGGACCCGGCAGCGGGAGGGAGAGCGCCCCGATCGGAGGGCGCTCCTCCGCTGCTTCGGCGCGCGCCCGGCACCCTCCGGCGCGCGCCAGGTTACTGCTGCGGCCGAGAACGGGCAAATGCTCGAATAAACTCGGCCGCAGCAGTACATAGATAATAGTTTTATACGAAAAAGTCTTATCTGTTAGCTGGGCTGCTGTAGGGGAAGCTTCTCTGCTCTCCTGGAACCGCACCCTTGTGTGCACAGAAAATGTCAGGCTCCAGGTTAGGATCTTGTCCTCTTTGTCTTGTGGTCAGCTTGTCGCTCAAAACATCTGCCCTTCCTTGGTTCAGCCCAGTTGTGGACTAAGGAATCTGTGCTCTGTCTCCAAGTTCAGCTCAGGTGTGAGCAAAGGAGTCTCTCTTCCTGTCTCAAAAGACAGGCTTTTCTAAGCCATCTAATCAGGCAGGTGGTGTTAGTTAATTGCCTACCAGCAGTTAAACACCACACTGCTGGATTAGAGGCACATTTGTGAACAGGGATAAGTCCCCTGTTACAATGTACCTTACCTCTGCCTCCACTAGGGAGGTGGGAAAGAGCTAAGATGGCTGCAGGTGCTCTTGGTCTGTAGTAATGGTCCAGGGACCATCTTCAGTGATTGCTGACCTGCCAGACTGTATCCGGCAGAAGACTGCCGTGTAACTGTTACTGCAGAGTGTAGTAATAAATCCGTTCCTGTTTTGCATTATATCTCCTGCCTGGTGCGTAACCTTACTGAGGGGAGAGGTAATACGTTTATACCGTGGGAGATAACCTTCTGTTCCTGGAGCCTACGGCAGATGGAGGTGCTGCACTGCTAAGGAGATATGTGGAGTATGAACCCAAGAAGCCTGTTCCTGTGTCTCCACTACCATCGGCGGATGACTCAGTCCTCCTGTTGCAAGCAGGTATATGCACCATACACCCTGTAATGGCCACTTTCTGCGATTGGGTGGGGGAAACGCTGTTACACATAAGCAAAGCTTTCTTAATGCATTCTATCACTTGCCTCCTCTGCTCTTATCTCTTCCTTGTGCGAGACCAGAATGAGCCTCCCTGTCTTCTCAGAAGCTTATCGATATAGCTCCTGAGATTGGCTACAGGTGCTAGCCCTCTACCTTAATTAGCTGCATTTCCTTTGAGAAGGGGAGTTTCCAGCAGTCAGGCAGCATGCCCGACAAACCTTTGTTTGTTCTGCTGGTTTGTAAGTGATGGGCGCAGGAAAATACCGTGGTATATAGAAAAGAAAAAATATATATATAGTGCAGACTGCAATTACTGCTTAGGTTCTTTATGTATCAACAAGAATGAAACTCACAAAAATCGCTGTAAATTGTCACATGTCAGAGATCCTTCTCTCTCTGACTGGAGCCCTTTAAACCTCAGATATCAGGATATCCCTCAGTGAATGGATGCGGTATGTAAATAAAGGAAAACCACAATAGTGCATACTGTTTGAACTAAATGTAATACATATTCATCACAAATTATAAGGAAACTCACATTTTCCATAAAATAAACGGATGGTGGAGAGAACCGCTGGTAGAAAGGAAGGACAGTTTGAAGCTGCTTCCCAGTGCTTCCCTCGCTCCTCGCCGTGGGCTTAAGCATGCGTCACTGCCATCGCGTCACTTCCGCTTTTGCGTCACAGCTAAGGGCGGGAGGCCAAACTGGATCTGGTATCAGCAATAGTTTTGCCAGTCCTTCTAAGCGTGGAGTATACTCCTGACGAAGCAGTTTGCGAAACGCGTAGAGTTGAATGAAGGAACCCACGCTTAGAAGGACTGGCAAAACTATTGCTGATACCAGATCCAGTTTGGCCTCCCGCCCTTAGCTGTGACGCGAAAGCGGAAGTGACGCGACGGCAGTGACGCATGCGGAAGCCCACGGCGAGGAGCGAGTGAAGTACTGGGAAGCAGCTTCAAACTGTCCTTCCTTTCTACCAGCGGTTCTCTCCACCATCCGTTTATTTTATGGAAAATGTGAGTTTCCTTATCATTTGTGATGAATATGTATTACATTTAGTTCAAACAGTATGCACTATTGTGGTTTTCCTTTATTTACATACCGCATCCATTCACTGAGGGATATCCTGATATCTGAGGTTTTAAGGGCTCCAGTCAGAGAGAGAAGGATCTCTGACATGTGACAATTTACAGCGATTTTTGTGAGTTTCATTCTTGTTGATACATAAAGATCCTAAGCAGTAATTACAGTCTGCACTATATATATATATTTTCTTTTCTATATACCACGGTTTTTTCCTGCGCTCCTCCTCATCTCCAAGCAAAGAAAACTCAATATCCTGGGACTTGGAACTGTCCCACCAGAGGAAGTTGAGCTGCGATTTACACTTTTTATTTGTAATTCACTATTTTGGTGTAAGGTGTATTTGTGTATATTCTGTGTTTCACTTATAACACTATTTTACTTATTATCTCTTGGGAAGCGCCCCCTGTCCATCCAATCCCCCCTCCCCCCCATTATCACATTGTAAGTGATGGGTCTATAAACCCCATCACATACCTTCAGCCTTAGGCTGAGTCCCCACTGACGCCGACTGCGCTCATGCTTGAGAGTGGTGACGTCACCAACTCTTCAAGCATGAGCGTTCTGCTGTCCTGAATTAATTTTAGAGCAGGATCGGGGGCGTGGCTATAAAGGGAGGAGGTGTGTCATTGGCTGGTATTAAGCCCTTTTATAGGGGAATGGTCAGTTATAAGGCTAAAGTGCCATTCCATCAAATAGTAATGTAGGGCATCAACCGCCCCCTTTATTGTCAAACACTTATCTATAAACACATAATTCTTCCCCCTAGGAAGCAACTTTCCGACCCATATATAACATTGGGTGTTCCTCTCCCTTTATATTTTGAGAGAACTGACCGTAGACCTACTTTTGAAGCATCTGTATGCTGTATATATGTAGTACAAAATCTTCTTCAAGATCTGGGCTATACAGAACTGGCTGGCTGCATAACATAGTAACTTTTGTAAGGTCTCGCTGCACATGTGGGTGTCCAAACCACCCGGTTAGGAGCAGGTTTTTTTTGTGAGGTCAGTTAATGGGGCAGCCACCGTAGAAAACTGGGATATAAACTCTCTATAGTAACCTGCTAAACCTAAAAAAGGCTCTAACCTGTTTTTTTGTCTGGGGAATAGGGGAATTAACCAGAGCTTCAACCTTCTCTACCAAGGTTTTATTACTCCATTTCCCAAAATATACCCGAAGTACTGTACCATGTCTCAGATTTCCCTATTGCACATTTTGTGAGATTTGCTGTGAGACCTGCTTCTCTCAGTGACCTTGTACTGCTGCTACTTTATTCAGATGCTCTTCCCAACCAACGCTGTGTATGACCACATCATCTAGATACGCAGATGCATATTCCCTATGAGGTGGTAAAATTTGGTCCACGAGCCTTTGAAAAGTTACTGGGGCACCATGCAAACCAAAAGGTAAGGTACAAAACTGATATAAGACCATGAGTGTAGTAAATGCATTTTTTTCTCTTGAGGATAGAGTAAGCGGTATCTGCCAATATCCTTTCGTTAAATCTAGGGTTGTAATATATTTGTCTTTACCAAACATGTTCAGTAGCTCATCCACTCTCGGCATGGGATAAGCATCGAACTTTGAGACTGCATTGACTTTCCGAAAAATAAATGCAAAACCTGACTGAACCATCCTGTTTTGGAACCAGAACGATTGGGGTACACCATTCACTTTGTGATGGCCCAATTACTTCTAACTTGAAAACATTTTCTACCTCCACTTGGGCTATTGTTATCATCTTTTCTGGGATAGGGAAGGGTCTTTGTCCTACTTACAGTACAGTACTTCATCCTTCTTAGTTTTTATATGATGGGCAAGTAAAAGTGTTCTACATGTACTCCTGAGAAAACGTCACTAAAGGTCTCCAACAGCTCTTCTACTTCTTTAATTTGGGGAGGAGTTGACTGTTCTCCCAATAGCACATCTCTATTTCTCTTGTCGCCCCAAGCCTTTGGACCTAAATCCAAATCCTAAGCGAAATGAACAGATTCTCCCCATCTCTCCAAGGTTTCAATAAGTTAATGATACATTTGTCTCTCTTTTCTCCGCCCAGGCTGAAAGATATCATAATTTACATCACCTACCCTTATTATAATCTCAAAGTCAATAGTCCCACATATCTTACTATATGGAGATTACATTGTAGGTGATATACCTTGATACAGTGTTTGCATGGTAGCTGCTGCTTCACTATTTCCTCTGTATGAGTTTTGCGGGATTCACCGCCCTTTAATATTTCTCTTCCCTGTTTTTACTATCTTTATTAATTAGCTGTTCACTTTCTTCATGGTAAACATGTGTGCTCCTCTATAGAAATCTTTTTGTTGTCAGTAACTTCTACCACAAGGTTCACAAGGAAATAAACAAAATACTATTAAACAGCAATACATAAACAAGGCTTTCTTAATGCATTCTATCATGCTTCCTCAGCTCCTATCTCTTCCCTGCCTGAGACCAGAATGAGCCTCCCTGTGTTCTCAGAAGCTTGTCTACAGATGCAGCGGCCGTTATTCGAACAAATCACGAAGCCGTTTTCATGTGCGTTGCTGTACTCCACACGGCATTAACGCGGACAATCGCCCCAGGCACACATTTTTATCGCCGTTGTTTTGTTTGAATTTCATGGATTGTGTGCAATTAAATGCAATGAAATTAATTAATTTTAATATGTACAGTACTGTGCTACTGTGCTACTGTGTCAATTTCAGGTGTTTAAAAGCCAGAAAACAAAAATGCCATTTTCTGCACTCGCGTCTTAAGGCGGTACGTTGGAAGAAATCCTGTGCCATTACATGGATATTCCGAGGTATACAAAGCGTAAAGTGTTTGAATAATGGCACTGCATCTGTATATAGCTCCTGAGCTTGGCTGCAGATGCTAGCCCTATGCCTTAATTAGCTGTCTGTCTTTTGAGCAGGGGAATATCCAGCAGTCAGACAGCATGCCTGACAAACATTTGTTTGTACTGCTGGTTTGTAAGTGATGGGTCTATAAACTCCATCACAAAGTCCCATACTATATATAACATGGATATATTCCTGAGGCGGACAGACTGATGGGGCTCCCCAAGAGCTGCTCCCCTCTCACAGGACCAGCGTGCTAAGGGTTAACATTTGCTCGTACTTTGTGGAACGTAAACCCCACCCACTGGAATGTTAATGAGGCAAGAGGATACAAATAACTTTTGTTCACAGCTGCATTGAAAATCAACCACCCCATTATAAATCTTCGTTGCCCCAAAGGTGGACAGCCTTTGATGCAGCCAAAGGGTGTGAGCCATTTGCTGATGTTTGGAGATATTAAAGCTGCTGTTCCTAGCCCATGTTACTGGTTCCTGTGCTGAAGCGTTAGATCTCCAGCGTAACTTCAGCTTCTTGTTTCCTGAGGCCTGCTGCCCTTCCCATAGCAGAGGCCTGTCTCTGGTTCCTGGGGCCTGCTGGTCTCTCTCCCCACACAGGCTCGTTCTGGACTCCTGCGCTGAAGCATTGGTTCACCAGTGCTGCCTGGTGGTGTGCCCACTCCGGTCAACCTTCTCCTTCCTGAGACCGGCGCCATGGGACCTGGACGCCACTCGCGCAAACCCCATTCCCGACCTGCAGCAATTTAGCTGAAGCAGGAAGATCTGCTTGATCTCCTGTTTCCGACTCCCTGCTTGGACTACGTTAACCCTGATGTCTCCTATCCTGATCCTGGCTCGTCCACTGATTACGCTGCTCTCTTCAGTCCCAAACCTGGTATGTACGACCACGAACTGCGCAATCCGGATCCGCCTGCACGGTCTAAGGTCGGTGCTTTTACAACCCCACCTCAGCCACGCGGTCCGACCCTGGTTTGTGGCGAGCACAACCGTGACACTTTGACACAGTTATTTTAAAATTAGGATGGATGCTGAGTATATGCAATGTAGAAATATATGTTAAATTAATGTTATGAGGATAATCTAACCTCTATAGGATTTAAAAGTTTTCAAATAAGTTCAGCTAGCGCTCTTGCCCCAATAACAGCATTAACCGAGGTAGATACACTGTTATAACACAATCAATAATTATACAAATGGATAAATACACAATTACCATAAGTAAAGTCCATATGAGTGTATATAAAGTCCAGATGGTATATGGGTAATGCTGCTTGTATCAGTAGGATCCAACCCTCGGATCTAATGGGCAACTACAGAAAAAGAAAAAGGGAAAAAAGCGCATAATCCAGTGCCTTCCCTCGTCGATCGGTGCAGCTCCGCTTCTGCGTCATGTGTGATTGTGATGACACCGCGCTCGCGTGCTCGCTCTGTCACTCAGGGAGTGGGACTTAGGCTGTCGTGTACTCCTTTGCGGGATAATGCGGACAAACTCTGTCTCCTCCGATGGTGCTGTACTTTTTGTTTTCAGCTTTCTTAGTAGATACAGCCCTATATGTTTCGAGGAGTATCGAGTTTCGAGGCAAGGGCACTGTAACTACAAGAGTGCTGAACTTCCTTTTAATAATGCGTCAATATAGTCCCAACCAATGGGTACACTTTCTGAATTAACCAATCATAGCTGTTGTATGCAAATGACCCCAATTGATGCTTGATATGCAAATAGAAGGCGTATGCAGTCTATGATTGATACAATTTACTGTTAGTCTAAAATAATTAAATAAAAAAGCTATATTACTAATAAACACATTTAATATTTAAATATATTTATGTTAAGATGTTTAAATACTTAATATACATAAATTAAAAAGGATTAGAAGAATAATATAATATTGCAATATTATATATTTTAATAGTTACTATTTAATTAGCTATCCTTGATCTAATGGACATTGGTGTCATTAAAATCAGCAGCTATGATAATTGAGAATCCAAAAAGTCTACTGTACAGTATGATCATAACATAGATACCTCATATTGTGCAGATAGAAAAAAGCAGGCACCAGCAACACAGGATCAACAAGAGAATAAGGAATTCAAATGAGAGCTAGTTCCCATAAAATGGTAGTTTAATGGATTCTACAAGAAAAAATATAACAGCATTATGGGGTACAGAGCCCCCCCACAGCGCGTTTCGAGCTCAAGCTCTTTTACAAGGATTTTGTTTAGAGCACCACACATTTTGCTTTTTTAGTTTTAATAGATACCTCATAGAAATGCTGCTAAATCTATATCCTCATTAAGGCCATTGGGAGACATAGTACCTAACTGGCTTATCCAGTATGTCTCCCTCTGTCTAAGGGTCAGAACTCTATCACCTCCATAGGCATTCTTTTTGATGTACTGTACTCTATACCTGGGCCGGTGGATGTTTGTACTACGGACCACCTTCTATACAGATGTGCCTTATATGTGCTTACTTTTTAAAGTGTTTTTAACCCTTTTTACTTTCATTAAATTTGACATACTGCATAATGGGTTTTGCGCTTTTTTCCTTTTTCTTTAGTTATTTTAGCAATAATGATTCATTATTACTCACATACTGTATGTTACGTGAAGTTCGAGACATTTATGTGAATATTTAATACATTTGACAAAAATGTAATATTAAAGTAAATGTTTTGTACTTTTGTCTTCGAGTCTATTGACAGCTGTCTATCAAATGTTGTATGTTACATGTATGTGATGTAGGTCAGTTGACAACAGTGAATATTGTACATACAGTAAGTTTGATTATCTCATGAAAATTGAATTACCTGCTTTTTCATCAGGCATTAGTCGGCCAGTGTCTCTGAGCTCAGCGATTCCCACTAATATTTTGGTGTGCAGGATTACCTTGAGGGCATTTTCATCGGGCGTGAAGAGGATGTTGAGAGCAGTTCCTCCATGGTTATTCTGGCATGCTTGTCATTTTCTCTTTTAATTTGTGTTTAGGGTCTGTGTAACGTTTTTGCAGTTTTGGTAACACGTGGGAAGATGTAATGTGCTTCAATACATCATTTATTATTCACATGGAGGTTTTAGAGACTATTTTGCCCCACATTACATATCATTGTCATCATCATCATCATCTTGGCACTCAACAATTTTTGTCTATAATTACCAAATTTTAAATTGCGCAGCCGCTGCCTCTCAGCTGCATCAGTGCCATGTGCATGTTGGGGAGGCTCTACATTCACCTACCCTGGACCCTGCTGCTGTACCCTATCACACTCATTGCTTTTCCTGCAGCAGTCCTCCAACCTGTCCCTCTCTCCGTACCTCCATCTAAACTCACCCCTGTACAGCACTTCTAGTTTCTTGCACATCAATCGTCTGCTCCTCACCACTCCTCCTCACATTCCCACCCCACTTCTTCTCCTCCTCACATTCCCTCCACTCCTCCGGTCATCATGCCTCCTCATACTTCCTACACCTCACACTCCCTCCAGTCGCCCAGTCATCACTCTCTCCACTCCTCAGCTCCACACACTCCTCACTCCTCACACTCCCAGCAGAAACTCCACTCACTCCAGTGTCCTCCATCTTTCATACTCACACAAAACAGTACTTTATACAATTATACAACAAATATGAAGAAACAGACAATAGCCAAACTAATTGCAAAGTACAGCACAAATCAAATAGTCAATCACAGAAGCACCCACCCACACAGACAGATAACAAAAGGCACAGAACAACTCAAGCAGCTCTCAAAATCACTATAATATCCGAAAAATCTCCAACTCCCTGCAGCCAATTAGTTCCCATCACAACTAGCAAGTGTCAATGAATCAGTGGTTAATATAGTCTGCTACATAGGAGAATCTCGCTAGGATTTTCCACCATTTTAAGAGGTGAACTTTTTTAAGCGCCATTTTAGCAATATTGTAAAAAAAATTATGTCACTTTTTCATGCCGCATTGCGCGTTTTTGTACGATGGTAGAACTTGTATCCCTACTTACAGTATTGTTGCACTATTAACTTAATTAGGAGAAAACAACACTATAATTCCCTATGAGAAAAGACACAAGGCATATTTAAAACTCAAAAATAAAACCAAAATACAAGCAAATATTTTAGAAAAGCTATAGCATCAAACACAGCATGAAAAGGTCTCTGAAAGGACAACATAACAAATGTGCTCTTTCTTTTTTTAAATCAAGTCTTATGAATTGCACCTTTAGTGCTACGTGACATTAATATAGTCTGCTTGATGTATATCTCACTCTGTCTCTCGTATTCCTTAGGGATATCAGGCTGACTTCCCATAGTTTAATAGGTAGGTCATTTCTCTATGTCAACTCTGTTTAACCTCTCAGGTATGCTTCCTATTTGTCAAGAGGACCCGCCACTCACTGAATCAACAAACCCTTCCCAAAGGCTCATACGTTGTAACAAATATTTGGACACATTAAGAGACAATTGCAAAATGGAGTATAGAGATATTGTCATAGGAACTATAGCAACACCCCAAAAGAGCCCCTTACAATGCCCTCTCCTACATGTATAAATATTTTTTAATATATATACTGCAACAGGACTGGTCACAAGATGAGATATGGAAGATAATACTGGCAAAAACATTCTGTGAGATATTAAATAAAATCTTGTATTGATGGGTATATGAATGTACTGTAGTTAAAAATAAATTCTTTAATAAACTCAACGTATAAAATAAAGCGGGATATAAAAACACCTATACACATACATACAAGAAATAGGTGTACTAGTAGAGACGCCCTAGAGAGAGATTACCTCTCTGATGTACACCCTCCTGTGGATTATGGTAGATCCTTTAAATCAGTTCACTTCAATGGTTTCCTGACTCTTGAGGGTAAAGCAGCAAATAATATGCGTGTTCTGCGTACTCTCTATTCCATATAATTGAATTGTAGTTGACCGGGTATCCTCCTTGTATCAGTAATAGCCCTTTAATAGCCCCCTTAAATAATGTACATGGGGCACATCCCAAATCGAAGTATATACACCTGTTAGGTGCTTGTAAATGCTGCTATAGACCACACAAAGGCTGCAGCCAGGCAGGGAGCGAGTGCGCGGTGACGTCAAGCTCCCTGCTCGCCGGTAGATTTGTGGCTGGCTAGGTGCATGAAGTCACGGAGCTGATTCGCCCTCATTGGGCGAACCGCTCACGTGATGCGCCAGCGAGAGGCAAAATCAATTTTGCTTGCAGCTAAGCACCCAGCATGCGCAGGCGCTCTTGCACTCTGGCCACATGCATTGCAGCAATGTGTTTCATCGCAGCCTGCGTGAGCAGCCTCTCAGTGTCACCCTGGCCGCAGCCTTAACCGTTATAGCTGTGGGCAGTATTGTAATGCAGCTGCTGCTTTGTTTGTGGTTAATATTTTAATCATCCACAACTTGCAACAGTGCTAGCAAGCAATCCATGATGAATCCATACTGTATTCATCACGGAAGTGAGTAAAGGGCTCTCATCAGAAGGGCTGCCAACAGGGTGGGTCTGCCGGGGTTGGTGCCCGGCCCCGGTGAGTCGGGGGGGACCAGCCAGCCGGCACTTCAAGTTGGGTCCAAACTCTGGCCAGGCCCGTCTGCCGGTCCTCTCGCGGCCGGGCCCCAGCTCTCCCTTAGCAGCAGCCTGCATGACTCTATCCATCTGTCGCATGCCAACAAACCTCTCCAATGTCAGCGTGCCGGAAGCGCAGTGACGTCAGTGCTCTCTGCTTCTGGCGCATGATGGCATGAGAGGGAGGCCTGTCGGAAGCTCGGCGTAGGACAGAGGTGGCTGCCCACCCCTCCGTCTTCTGGCGGCTGCTTGCGCAGTGTCCCCCCTCCTGCCCATGGTCCCCGGGACTGCCCGCTCAAGGGCGAGAGGGGGTCGCCTGCCAGGGGGCTGGAGGTGTTCCTTGTCTCTGGAGGGGAGAATGCGCTCCCTTGCCTCCTGGTTCTCCCTTCCCCCTAGTCCCCTTGGTTGCCCGTGTGGGGGGTGGGAGCAGGGCGGTGGTGGTGCGCGGTCACGGCTGGCGCCCGGGGCGGGTGGTGGGTGCAGGGGAGACTGGGAGCCACCTGCTTGGATCGCCGGCCTTTCCTCTCTTCTCCTCAGCCCCCCCGGTCCCGTCACTCACTTCTGTCGCTGCCTCTCGTTCTCCACTTTGTGAGTGTGTGTGTAAGGTAGAGTGTGTGTGGGAGTGTATGGAAGAGAGAGTGTGTGTGTGTGTGTGTGTGTGTGTGTGTGTGTGTGTGTGTGTGTGTGTGTGTGTGTGTGTGTGTGTGTGTGTGTGTGTGTGTGTGTGTGTGTGTGTATGGGAGAGAGAGTGTGTGAGTGTATGGGAGAGAGAGTGTGTGAGTGTATGGGAGAGAGAGTGTGTTAGTGTATGGGAGAGAGTGTGTGTGCAGGACACCTGAAGTAGCCCCCCAGTCAGTCACCCCCCCAGTAAGTCACACACCCCCTGTCAGTCACTCTCCATTCAGTCACCTCCCCCCAGTACATCACCCCCCAGTCAGTCACCCTCCCAGGCCTGCCAACAGGGGGGGTCTGCCGGGTTGAGTCTTGGGTCTGGTGTGTCAGGGGGCCTGGTTGCCCGGCAATCCCTGTGCACATGCGCACAGCAGATGTCTTGGTGTGCATGCGCAGGGTGGTCGGCCTTGTTCCTCCCACCCGAGCAGCAGCAGCCATGAGAACCCGCTCCCCTCCACTCCCAACATTGGATGGAGGGGAAGCACCGTGGTGCGAACACAAATCAAGCTCCCCATGCACCAGCTTTGGGGACCGGGGACCAGGGGCAGGGGGAACTAGATGCTGCTGGAGTTCCGGGGGGGAAACCAGATGCTGCCGGGTGGGGGGGGGGGGGGCGGGAAATAGATGCTCCCACAGGAATCATCTGCCAGTCTTGCCAACTCCAGCCTAACTCCAGCAGTCGCGGGGATTGGGGGCAGAGGGTAAAGCGAAGCAAGGAAGCAGCACCCACCCGGTCAAGATCAGTCACCCAGGCAGCCAATCACCCACCCACAGGCCCGCCTACAGGGAAGTCTGCTGGGATTGGCATCCAGGCCAGTGTTTTTAAAAAAGTGTAAACAAAAAAATGCCGGCAATCCCCGTGCCATGCGCACAGCAGATGTCCAATCAAGCCGAGAAATGCCAACGCTCAATGAGGTATAAGGGGGTCTCATTGGGTACTATCTCTTCTTCCCCTTCTAGTCTGAAAATCCTGCAGACTCGGATAATGCTCCCAATCTCCCTTGAAGTTTCTGGTTTCCAAGCCATCGCATCCGCCTTCGTCGACTCCGGGTCTGGTGGGAATTTTGTGGATCAGGACTTCGCCTAAAGGAACAACATCCCTCTCCTGAAAAAATCTGTGCTCATCGGGTTGGAGGCCATAGATGGATGCCCTCTTCAGCCAGCCTTCATCTCCTTGGAGACCTGTGTACTTACCCTCTCTATGAAAGATGACCATAAAGAAAGGATATCACTGGACGTGATCCACTCATCATCCGTGGAGGTAATTTTGGGTCTCCCTTGACAACAACAACATAATCCACACCTAGATTGGACTGACAAGAAAACTATACAATGGGGCCCTCAATGTGCCAATTCTTGTGTCCCTACGGTACAACAGATTTGCGGTCTAGAAATTCCCAAACCGGATGAGCCAGTCCTTCCTGAGGTTTATGCCGAATTTCTAGATGTATTTCATAAATTTTTTTGGAAGTTCTTCCCCCTCATCGCCCTTTTGATTGCCCCATTGATCTTTTGCCTGGAGCTGTCCTTCCCAAATCTTGATCTTTACCTCTCTCTCTCCCCGAGACTAAAGCAATGTCTGAATACATTCAAGAAAACCTTTAAAAAAGGGCTCATTCGTAACTCCTCATCCCCAGCCGGGGCTGGTTTCTTTTTTGTTTTTTTCTCTTCGCCCCTGCATAGATTACAGGGGCTTAACAAAATCACTCTGAAGAACCGTTATCCATTACCTCTTATTTTGGAGCTTTTTAATCGCTTACAAGGCTCCACTATTTTTTCTAAGCTTGACCTTCGGGGTGCCTACAATCTCATACGCATACGTCAGGGGGATGAGTGGAAGTCGGCCTTTAACACAGGTGATGGCCATTACGAATATTTAATTATGCCTTTTGGCTTGTGTAATGCTCCAGCGGTCTTTCAAGAGTTCGTGAACAAGATCTTTCGTGATGTTCTCAATATTTTTGTCATTGTTTATCTCGATGACATTCTAATCTTTTCTAAATCCCTCTCAGAACATATCCATCATACCAAACTGGTCCTGTCCCACCTTTGAGAGAATCACCTGTACGTCAAGATGGAGAATTGCATTTTTCATCAGACTTCCACATCATTCCTGGGCTATGTAATCTCGGACTCTGGTTTCTCCATGGACCCTGATAAACTCAAGGCAGTTTTGGAATGGACAAAACCTACCTCTCTAAAGTGATTCAATGTTTTTTAGGCTTCGCCAATTATTACCGTAAGTTCATTCATAATTTTTCTTCTATTGTGACTGCTATTATGGCCCAAACTAAGAAGGGAGCAGACACTTCCTCTTGGTCTCCCGAGGCCTTTCAGGCCTTCGACGCACTCAAAAAATCTTTTGCCTCCACTCCCATTCTGCGCCATCCTGACCCCAAACTTCCCTTCACTCTCGAAGTAGATGCTTCTGAAGTTGGGGCTGATGCTATTCTCTCTGAGACAAACTCCTCAAGATAAGTTACACCCAAATCTGGCTCTATTCTAAAAACATCAGGTTGAAGATACCAACTCTCAAATTGGCCCCAAGATTCCTGGGTCCATTTACCATCCTGGAACAAGTTAATACAGTGGCGTACCACTCCCTGCTGTATTTCATGTCACTCTTTTGAAACCAGTCACCTGCAATCAACCACTCCACCTGCCTAATCACAGCTATGTGAAAAAGCCGGTTCCCAGAAACAGGAAGGAGATTTTTCCTCAGTACACAAGGGTGCTGACAAGAAGAAAGAGGTCTTGAGCAGAAAGGCTCTGCTGAGATCAAGACACACAAAGACCTATATTCCTGGACACAGGGGACCCAGGAACCTACCAGAGACTGACATGAAGGGCCACCTGCTTTAAAGTATCTCTTGAGACTTTGGGGAATAAGGTGATAATGGAATTATCCCTCCAGCCCTAGAGAAAGGGACTGGGGAAGTAAGTTAGCCCTTAAACAGGTCTAGGCGTTTGTTGTTTTCATATGTTTTGCTGTGTTAAAAGGGACAGGCGCAGTAAAGCCTTATTTTAATTTCACCTCCAAAACGGTCTCCATTGCATACCTCTGCACACATCTCTTACATATGGTGTCAGAAGTTGGGATGAGAGGTGGCCCTTGAAGTTCAAAGGGGCCCCGGAGATGGACTGTGAATTTTTTTGTGCTTTTGCCTGCATAGTTCCTGCAAACAGCCTGAGCAACAAAGCAAAGAATCACATGCAGCAGAGACCTGAATTAAACGGATACACATCAAGGCAGGAAATCTACACTGCACTGAAGAAAGCCACAAAACCACAGATGGACTCTTTTCCCCAATCCCAAGAGGAGAGAGAGAGAGACTGCTGAAGCAGGTACTGTAAACCTTACTTGCCTATCACAATAATGTGTAATATGGTTGTTGAAAAAGGGGCTTTGCCTTCCAGCCGTAGTCAGGGTTCAAGAAGTGAGTTAGTGCTCCAGAGGAGCTAGGCTTTGTTTATTGTTTTCTTTTTAAAAAAAAATTGCGCTGAAGCAGTGAATACAGACAGTGACCCACGAGCGGTACTGATTCTGGAAGTAAAGGCTGCCACACCGCATAGGACTAACAGCTGTGAATGGAGTATATGCAGAAAAGTGTGAAAATTGATGCAAGACTGTGCTGAAGCAGGGAAACTTTTACAGACGGTGACCGACGCAAGGTACTGATTCTGGGAATTTAAAATGGCCGACCAGCTGAAGTCAAATACAGACTCTGCAAAAATGAGGAAGAAAATGTGTTCCTGGTGTAAAGAACCCCACCAAACGGAGCAGTGTTCCTTCAGGCCTCATTCAGACGATGAGAGTGAATGCATGCACAGAACTGCTAATATTGTAAAACTTACTCAAGGGAAGAAAAAGTCTACAGAGATGACAGTGAGAGCTGCGACCTCTACAAGCAAAATATGCCCACCTGTAGGACTACCACAATTTGGGGTTCTAGCAAATACAGTGATAACAGTTGCAATAGCGCCTCCTGAGGTCAGGAAGAAAAATATACCTGGTCGCCCCAAAAGGGAGGACAAGATGCAGCGTTCCTGTAATGAACCCTACCCCACGGAAGAGTGGCCCTTCCGGTCCGATAAGGAGGAAGACATCTTTTACGGGGAACCCGAACCGAATCACACCCACAGAACACCCCAAGATTGGTGGGGGTGCCTGAACTCGGTATGAACCGAAAAGACCGCTCTCTATGATGACGAATGTGATCGGCAGGAGGAAGAGCGGGAACAGCAGATCGCTGAATATTTACGCCACCTAACGCAACTGCAAGGAAAACATGGCGGATACAGTGAAGCTGCTGAAATTTCAAATAAAGACGGAGACCCCAGTGTCCCTGATGGGACGGAGTCGTCAAAAACAAAAAGGCGGAAAAAGAAAAAGAAAAAAGGGTCTTCACTTACCGTGGAAGGAACAGACACATCTGCAGATCCCGCGGAGGAAAAGAGGATCCGAGATGCCCTGCAGCCTAGAGAAAATGGAGAATCAGTCCCACGGATGACCGAATATCCAGAAGGCCCAAGGCAGAATTTGTGTACCCCAAAGAAGTGTCTGTCCGGTGCTAATAGTGAGAAACCCTCAACCAACCATACCAGGGAAGCGGAACCGGAACCAATGAGTGACGATCCCTTGACCAGCCCTGAAGATGCCTTAAAAATTGCCAGGCGTGACTGTGATCTGCTCCTGGAACAATTGAAACTGGAGAGGGAAGATAATGCTGAGCTACAGAAGACTGTTCTCACAATGTACTCTGAATCCAGGACCGACTTGGAGGATCTAAGGACAGATCTAGATACAGCAAACGCTACTATTACCGCCATGGATGAAAAACAGAGCAAATCTGATAGACTGATTGCTAATCTGAAGCAGAAGTATGAGGAGGCACTGAAAGAGATTACAGTCTTTCAGCAAGAGGTTCGCAAGTGCCATAGAGAGGTGGAAGTCTCTCAGAAAGAGGTTCATACTCTCCGCACAGCGCTGGATGCCTCACACCACGAGATTGGCAGCTGCCACACAAAACTGGAAGTCACCAAAAAGGAACTTCACAGTCTCGCTGAGCAACTGGACAATTCTAAAAAAAACTATTGTCAATCTTAATATAGATCTCAAAGTCTCTCAGAAGGAACTTCAGACCCTCAACCTAGAGATGGAAGTCTCACGCCAGGAGACAGTCAGTCTCCAAGCAGAGGTGCGAAAATGGAAGACGGACTGCAAGGAGGCCCTGAATATTACAGAGACTGGAAAAAAGAAAATTCTGAGTTGACAGACAACGTCAATAGAATAAACAGCTCCACGAGCTGGAAAAAATAAAGAAACTACTGGAAGGTGAAAAGGTTGAAGCAGAGCACCGACTGCAGAACCAACTACAAGGTCTGCATACACACCTCCAGAATGCTGAGGAGAAGCAGTGAACTCTGCAGGAAGAAAATCTGCAGGCTGCTAAAGAGGTACAAGCGCTGCAGGAACGTCTGAATACCCAGTGTGTCCCCACGGAGCAGTATGAGGAGCTAAAGGCCACGCTTCATGTCACCAGAGCATCGTTGGAGGCAGAGCTTCGATACCAGGTGACTCTGTTTGAGAGGGAGCGGGAGAAGGCCCAGAAACTGGAGCAAGAGTTGGAGAGACAGAGAGTCTGTTCCATCCCCTTGAGTCAGTACAACAAGGAGAAAACAGACGCAGCGGCAACCTTGACGACAAAAATTACAGAGCTACAGAATATGAAGGAGACACTGATACAAACTCAGAGAAAGAAAAGTGTGCATATAAATTCCCTGAGAAGAGACTTGCAAGACGCACTCAAAAAACAGGGATCTCTCGCGGATGAGATTACAGTACTACAAGGACAAGTATTGACCCTGACCAAGCATCAGTATCCCACAGCCACAAAAACCCAAAGGAAAAAGGGTACAGTGAGAGCTGGGAGCACCGCTCGCCTAAAAAACAAGGTTGCAAAGTCTGAACCACCTAAACAAGCACTAGCTAAACCTTCAGCCACCGAACAGGTAACAAAAAAAGGTATACGTGCAGAATCAAAACCAAAGAATCCTTAGCGGATGAAGCTGAAAAGATGGGACGTTCTTTGGAAGTGGAGGTGAAATTGCAACTCAATCCCAAAGAAGCTGAACTGGCAACACCATGGAGTGGAAAGAGTGCAGAAGGACAGCTTCAAGAGCGGAAAACTCAAAGGGTTACTCTCAAACGCTCTGCAAATGTCGCCATACAATCTGCCTACAAAAAGAGGAGTGCCTGACGCAAGGGAAATCTCATGACCGCGCACTCGGTAAAAAGACTTTACTTGGAAAAAGTTCTCCTCGAAAAAGTTCTCCTCGAGCGACTGAGGAGTGCTGATCTCAAGCACCTTCAGGAGGAGACACAAATAAACTGGAGAAAGGGCTCCAATCCCAGCGGTACTGAGGGGTTCTCTTCCTCCATCCACTCTCATTCAAGTCACAGAGATATCTCGAATGAGAGTGGAAGGATGGGCTTCGGCCGTGGTAAGCCTGAGCTTCCCACAAACGGGGGAGGTATGTAACAGGGGAGTAATCCCTGTTAACAGGCTTGCCTCTAATCCAGCAGTGCGCTGGTTAATTGCACACCTGCAATCAACCACTCCATCTGCTTAATCACAGCTCTGTGAAAAAAACGGTTCCCAGAAACAGGAAGGAGATTTTTCCTCAGAACACAAGGGTGCTGACAAGAGGAAAGAGGTCTTGAGCAGAAAGGCTCTGCTGAGATCAAGACACCCAAATACCTATATTCCTGGACACAGGGGACCCAGGAACCTACCAGAGACTGACATGAAGGGCCACCTGCTTTAAGTTATCTCTTGAGACTTTGGGTAATAAGGTGGTAATGGGATTATCCCTCCAGCCCTGGAGAAAGGGACTGGGGAAGTAAGTTAGCCATTAAACAGGTCTAGGTATTTGTTGTTTTCAAATGTTTGCTGTGTTAAATGGGACAGGCACAATAAAGCCTTATTTTAATTTCACCTTAAAAACGGTCTCCATTGCAAACCTCTGCACACATCTCTTACAGGGGGGTACTGTAAGGAATCGGGGGACACGTCCCTTGCGGCGTGCCCCCTCCTTACCTTCTGCTCCACACACAACCGCGCCGCTTACAGAGCGCAAACTCACACGGAGGCCTTCTACAGTAGCATCGCTGCGGACCTTGGTCCCGCCACCCTCTCGCGTCATGCGGCGCTCACGCATGGCACGCCCACGCGACGATCGTGCACCACTTCCCAGCTGCGAGGCAACACTACTAACGATGCCCATCTATCTCCTGAGCCCTGCGGCCGCGCCTCCGCTCCGCCTCTCATTCTCATTGCTCCACTCCTCCTACTGTATTTAGTTCCTGCTTGCAAAGTCACTCATTGCTGAGCATAGATCATTGTACCTTGCGTTCTCACGTTTCTTGCTTTGCCTTGCTTGTTCCTGCCTTGTCTTGCTTTCCAGTTGACCCCTCATGTACCCGACCCGGCTAGACTATTGAACCCTCTCTGGATTACGACCCCGGTTTGCCTCTGATCACCCGCACTTCTCCATCCATGACCACGGCTAACGGACAAACTACTAATCTACTGGCTCCAATCCCTGACCACAGCACAATGGACACTGACTATTGTACTAGCTCCTCCCCATGACCTCGGCAAGTATCAGGACTAACCCACTCTCTCCAACACAGACCCGGCTTTGCTGACAATCCACTTTCCTGGCGCGCCTCCGCTGCTCTGGGTGGCACAGTTTATACTTTCCCACCTCAGTACCGGGGTCCCTCCAAATTCGTGGTGAGCGTAGGCGTTACACATAGGCAGGCAGTCAAGGCAGTCATCCACTCACCCACCCAGGCAGTCACCCACCCACACAGGCAATCAGTCACCCACCCAATCAGTCACCCACCCAGGCAGTCAATCACCCACCAACCCAGGCAGTCAGTCAGTCACCCACGCAGTCAGTCACCCACCCACATAGTCAGTCAGTCACCCATGCAGTCAGTCACCCACCCAGGCAGTCAATCATTCACCCAGCAATTCAATAAGTCCCCCAGGCAGTCAGTCACGCACCCACCCAGGCAGTCATTCACCCAGTCAGTCACCAACCCAGGCAGTTAGTCAGTCAGTCCCCCACCTACCCAGACAGTCAGTCAGTCACCCAGACAGTCAGTCAATCAGTTCGCCAGGCAGTCAGTCAGTCACCCACCCACGTGCCTTCCTTATCTCCTCCAAAACTGCCCCATCGCCTGCCAATTGAATCCCCCCTCCAGCCAGTTGAAGGCTCCACCTCCCCCCCCCACCTGGCCGGTTGAAGCGCATTCCGGTTGAAGGCTCCCCCGGACGGTTGAAGCGTGGGCTGATTGAAGGCCCCCCACTGGCTGGTTGAAGCCCCCCTCCCCGCAGGCCAGTTGTAAGCCCCCTCGCTGATCGATCAAAGGCCCCCACCGCGCAACGGAGTTGAAGAGAGGTACTGTACTGTAATTCATTTTAGTCCCATATTGTACTTCACCCCTTAGGTCCATACCTAACCACAGGCCCATACTGAATTCCCCAGGCCTTTTGTCACCTTGGATATTGCATTGTGTATCTTTGTCTTTTGTTGAAAATATTAAAATAAACAGATTGCACTGTAATGTATGTTTCAATATTACAATAAGAAGAAAACAATTAAGTAAAAGATGCACGCTAAAAAAATATTTTGTGGTAAGTGTGCTTTGGGTTTGGGGGCCCTGCACCTTCCATTTGTCCTGGGCCCCATGATTTCTGTTGTTGGCTCTGGCCCCACCCCACCCACTCAGTTACCCACCCTCTCCCTCTCTGTCAGTCACTCACCCTATCTGTCACTCTCTCTCTCACCCTCTCTCACTCTATCTCTCCGTCTCTCTCTCTCTCACCCTCTCTTTCTCTCTCTCACCCTCTCTCTCTCTCTCACCCTCTCTCTCTCTCTTACCCTCTCTCTCTCACCCACTCTCTCTCTCTCTCACCCACTCTCTCTCACCCTCTCTCTCTCTCACCCTCTCGCTCACACTCTCCCACACCCTCTGTCTCTCACACTCTCTCTGTCTGCCTGTCTCTCTCTCTCTTTCTCACACTTTCTCTGTCTCACACTCTGGATATCTTATTTACCCTATATATCTTAACTGCCCTATACTTACACCAAAAAACCTATACTGCTTTCTTCCAGATCTGACTCTCAAACTTCACATGGGATACATCAGAATCCCCCCTAACCCAGAAGACAGGCAGGGAAAACCTCCCCTCCAACATATAACATTGCGGGAATGAGGGTACCTGGACATTGAGTGACTGCGGATCAGGTAATATCCCAGGCGGGATTGCTGATTTAGAAAATTGTGAAGGGGCATCCAGACACTGGTTATGGGGTTCAATAAACTAGTCATTCATATCTGGCTTTTTCTAGGTTAATGAGGTCATCCGAAATTTTCACTTACACACTCACACACACTCACACACACACAACTATGTAACTATGTAATTGTAGTAAAGTATACATGTAACACAATAAACTGTTATGTCTCGTTATGTCTCGTTATGTCTCGTTTTGTCTCGTTTTGTCTCGTTATGTCTCGTTATGTCTCTCTCTCTGTCTCTCTCTCTGTCTCTCTCTCTGTCTCTCTCTCTGTCTCTCTCTCTGTCTCTCTCTCTGTCTCTCTCTCTGTCTCTCTCTCTGTCTGTCTCTCTGTCTGTCTCTCTGTCTCTCTCTGTCTCTGTCTCTGTCTGTCTCGATATCTTATTTACCCTATATACTGTCGCGGCCGAGTTTATTCGAGCATTTGCCCGGTCTCGGCCGCGGCAGTAACCTGGCGCGCGCCGGGATGTCCCGGGCGCGCGCCGAAGCCTCGGAGGAGAGGCCTGCCGATCGGGGCTTCCCCCTCTCCTCTCCGGGTCCGCCGGGTCCCCCGGAACCCCCTGCCGCCGTCCCCCACATCGCGGGACACCAGGGCTCCCTCGGGGAGCCCTGGACGCGCATGCAGGGGGCGCAGGCACCCGATGACGCGTGACCGCGCATCGGTGACGCGCGGCACACCGAGGGGATGCCACTAGCAAGCCGGGAAATCTCCCGGCTTGCGGAACTGGCCGCACTCTAATAAAGTGTGCCGCCAGTGTATCTTAACTGCCTTATACCTACACCGAAATAACCTATACTGCTTTCTTCCAGATCCGACTCTCAAGCTTCAAACGGGAGACATCGGAATCTCCCCTAACCCAGAAGACAGATAGGGAACACCTCCCCTCCAACATATAACATTGCGGGAATGAGGGTACCTGGACATTGGGGGACTGCGGATCAGGTAAGATCCCAGGTGGGATTGCTGCTTTAGAAAATTATGAAGAGAGGGCATCTAGATACTGGTTAAGGGGTTCAGGAAACTAATCATTCATATCTGGCTTTTTTTCTAGATTAGTGAGGTCATCCGAAATTTTCACTTACACTCACACTCACACACTCACACACACACACTCACACGCACACACTCACATGCACACACTCACATATACACACTCACATACACACACTCACATACACACACAACTTTGTAACAAGGACTAATTGTAGTAAAGTATAAATGTAACACAATAAACTGTTATGTCAAAAACGAATGTTATTAGTTCTTACTAGGAATTTATTCAATTTCTTTTTTTTAAAGGTGGGACTGGGAGGCAGGGCAAGGTGGCGAGTAGATTTTTTGGTTTGGTGAGTAGATTTTTGGGTGATTTGTCAAGCACTGTAATATATGTAGTATATATATATATATGGGTATGTGGGGGTTATATGTGTTGTTTTTTATATGTATTGGGTAGGTGTTTTTTTTGTATGCATTTGGGGGGGTGGGGGAGGTTGTATATATTTGGGGTGGGGATTTTTTATATGTATTTGAGGGTGGGAAAGTGTGAGGGGGAGGGAATGAGTGAGCATGGGGTAATTGACGGAGGGAGAGGAGAGAGGGGGTGATTGAGGAAAAGAGGGAGTAAGAGTGAGACGCAGGGAACAGAAATACATGCGGGGTGGGAGAGTGAAAGTGAGAGGGGGTGAGATGGAAGGGAGAGAACTACAGGGAAGAGGGGGGAAAGAGAGGGGGCTTGTGAGGTGTGAAATGGGTGGGAGGCTCGCAATACCACAGACACAGTGGGGGCTGCTTAAAATGTTTGTCCTGGGCCCCACAATTTCTGTTGGCAGCCCTTCAGTCATCAGTGAACAATGTACTTCAATCCAAGTATTGTATTGTATTGTATGTCTTTATTTATATAGCGCAAAAAGTGTACTCAGCGCTTCACAAAGAATACAGTATAGGGAATTAAAATGATACAATAAGTGCAGCAAAATCAGACAATAGGAAAGGAAATCACTGCCCAGAAGAGCTTACAATCTAAGAGGTATGGTGGGAGACTTACAGAGACAGCAGGTGAGGGAATAAGTGCTGTGTATGGCAGTGCTTGGCCACAATGGGTGGTACAGTAGGAGTGGCTGAGTGTGGGACAGTAACCACAAGTGCAGGCTGTTGGGATGCTTAACTTGTGGGGTGAGTTTTTAAGGTTAGTCAGAATTAAATCAGAAGGTTAACACCATTTACAGGGGAAGAGATGGCAAGCTGCATGGGTGATATCAGGTGTGTGTCTTGGTTCAGGCTTAGGGTAGATCCCCAGCAGCAGGAAGGAGTAGATAGAGGATTTGTGTGGGTGCTTTTTATTGAGGGGTAAAGAAGTTGTTGGGAGAGAGGTGTATAAATTATGGTGCAGTGGGGAGTTGGGAAGTTGGAGAGAACAGAGACTTTCACAAAGTAGTGAGGAAACATTAAGCAAAAAAAGCAATAGGCAGGGCATAGTGAGATGCAGGAGGAGACAGTCCAGGTATTGGAGGATAGGAAGAGTACAAAGAATCAGCATTTAGAAAATCAAGTTCTCACAGATGCAGAGTTATTGTTGTGAAGAGTCGAGATTTTCCTCCAATTTCAACTCCAAAATGAACTCCAGACACTTTCAATGTTACACTTTAAAATGTTGCACAGCCATATGGCTCACAGCCAAGTGATAAATATGATGCACAAGATATCACTGTATTATATAAACTCCACAGTGAATCAATACTATGATCACTACAGCAGTGATTAAATTAAATACTTACCTTTGTTGTTCCATGGTGACTCATCTGCAGGAACCCTGAGTAAAATAGAAACCCTGTTTCAACCATTCCAGTAACATTTCTTTGTTGTCCATTGAGGGAGCGCTCTGTGGAAACAAATTTGTATATACTCTGTCAGGATCTTTAAATGCAGAGGGATACCGGCACCCCCTAAAGGGGCCTGTATCTCGGGGAGCAGGGGGTCCCCGGACTTAAAACAAAAACGTTTCTGCTCCGGAGACCCTCTGCACATGTACAGTATTAATAAAACACATATATAAATAAACACTCGTTCCTTACCTTAGCGGCTATGTGCTATGGTAACGAAGCAGCATTTCTGTATTTTAATAATATTGTTCAGTGAGCAGGGGGTTCCCTGAGCCAGAAATTAATGCTCAGGGGACCCCCTGCTCCTGCACAATATTATTAAAATACAGAAATGCTGCTTCATTACCATAGCTGATAGCCGCTAAGGCAATGAAGGGGTTAACCCACCGTGCCTGCTTTATTGTGGGTAGCGGGGATGGGTGAAGGGGGTATTTGGCCCTTGGTGTGAGTTTAGGACTTGCGGGGGGGTTGCGGGTGCACTTAACCCCTTCACGGACATAGCAGTTAATACCGCTACGGTCATGAAGGGGTTAACCCCTCCCGCTACCCCCCCGCAAGCCCAAAACAACCATCATTGGGGCTAATACCCCCTTCACCCACTCCCGCTACCCACAATAAAAAAAACTCACACACAGCAGCCGCCCAAAAAAAAAAAAAAAAAAAATCTAAATAAATAAATGAATATAAATTAATACATTTAAAATACATTTTTATTCATAGTGTAGATGTGCAGGGGGTCTCCGGAGCTGAACCGTGTTGGTTTCAGGTCCGGGGGCCCCCTGCTCCCCGAGATACAGCCCCCTTTATGAGGTGCCGGTATTAACTGCTACGGTCGTGAAGGGGTTAAGTGCACCCGCAACCCCCCCCGCAAGTCCTAAACTCACACCAAGGGCCAAACACCCCCTTCACCCACCCCCGCTACCCACAATAAAAAAATTCACGCACAGCAGCCCCACAATTAATAAATAAATCTAAATAAATACATGAAGATAAATAAATATATATGTATATATATACAGTATATATATAATAACAATCCCTATGCATATACAGTATATACTGTTTATATACAGTATATATACTATATATATATATATATATATATATATATATATATATATATATATATATATATATACAAACACACAGTATATACACACACATGATGAACCAATATACAAATAAATGTAGAAGGGTTATCAAAACCATACTGTCGTACAAATAACACTTCTCCATACAGACACACAACATTACAATGAATTTCCTTTAATAATCCTAACTGATCTTACAATCTAAATCATCAAACGACAAAGAAAAACCTCAACTTCCAATCCATACATTGCATTTACATTGAATGTGAACAATATCATTGCAAGCAAAATACAGATAACTCCAAACAAGTCAACTATTTTAACCAATCAAGTAAACAAAAATCAATATATACTGTAAGTACCAACCAGAAAACACAATTTAAAACCAAAGCAAACCCTTACAATACCAATGATTACATCTATCTAATTGTAAAAAACATTATACATTATACACACATTGAAGCATTGCAATAAACAACATACAGTACAGTACATCCCCTGTATCTCCCTGCCTTGAGTGTAATCTGTGTAAAGCCCCCTCCCCTATAATGTTTCTGTTAAATCTCTCTGCCTTCAGTGTAATCTGTTTAAAGCCCCCTCCCCATTAATGTTTCTGTTAAATCTCTCTACCTGTGTTGCTGTGAGTGCAGTTTATGTAAATGTGGGGAGGGGGAGTGGGTTATAAACCCACCTCCTTGACTGTGATCTGTATAAAGCCACCTCCCCCTAATGTTTCTGTTAAATCTCCCTGCCTGTATTGCTGTGAGTGCAGTGTATGTAAATGTGGGGAGGGGGGGGGACCCGATGTGCATACTGTGAGGTCTAACCACCCTCATCCCCTACCCACATACCGTTACCCCCCCATCCTGGCCATGGCCCCTCCGCTTCTGAAAACAGACACAAAAATTAAAACATCCAAAGTAATGTCCCTTAACCCCTTAATCACCATAGCGGTTATTAACCGCTACAATCATTAAGGGGTTAACCCACCCTCACCCACCACTCTGGATGCCTACATACCCTCCCACACTAACCCCCCCCCCGTGAGGCCTAACCACCCTCACCCAGTACCCACAAGGGAGGCCTACCCACATACCGTTGGGGAAACACCCCCCCCACCCCCAGTACCCACAATAAAAACAACAGTGACCCACAATAAACATCATTCTATTTATTAAATATATTACCCACCCCCTGTGCCCCCCCATAAATACATGATTTATTATTTTACAAACATGGTTCATAACGCATCCCCACGCGAGTCCCCGGTGGGCTGGCGGGGCACCTGGACAGACCTACAGGGTACCAGCAGCCCTTTTCAAACAGGTTCTGGAGGCCTGCTGGTGGATCCCGCCAGCACCATGGCCCCCAGGTGTTCTCCTTGGGTCACCGTGGGCCACAATTGGGTCCCCACAGTAGGCCCAAGGATGTTTGGGAGCCCCGGGTCAGACCCACAGGTGTCTGTGGGGCCTCGGGTGGTTCCCACGGGGGTCTGGGGAACTCACGGGTGCTCACTATGGGTCCGCGGTGCCCCCACAGAAGTGGGACCACACATCATCATCCCCGCACCTACGGGTCGGCAGTGCCCCCACAGAAGTCAGACCACACAGCTTCATCCCCGCAGACTACGGGTCGGCGGTGCCCCCACAGAAGTGGGACCACACAGCTTCATCCCCGCATGTGTCACCCGTGGAACCACCAGCCTGGTATCCGTGAGATACCCGAAGAAACCACAGGTGGTCTCCAGAGGTCTCACGCGGAACCACGGAACAAACCCTGAATGTAAAAAAAATAAACCTGGCCTATACATTCAATACATACACCCCCTCCCCCCCCAACACCTACAGTACAATAATGTGCAAAATAACTATTATCCAGATATGGATAATAGATTAATTGCCCATTATTAAAACCATTAACTAGCATATTCAAATAAATAAAGTACTACTGACCTCATCAATACGAAGTGTCCGTCGCCAGCAACATCCTTGTCTTGTCCACAAAATACATTGCCAAAACAAAGCCAATACATTGCAATTACATTCAGATATCAATTAACCCCTTAAACACCTTATCGGATAATAACCGCAAAGGTAATTAAGGGGTTAAGCCACACTGGCCCGATACCCACCCTTCACCCATGAATTTGTACAGTGGCTTCATCATGCAACTACAGTATATATACAGTATACACACACACATGATGAACCAATATACAAATAAATGTAGAAGGGTTATTAAAACCATACTGTTGTACAAATGACACTTCTCCATACAGACACACTACATTACAATGAATTTCCTTTAATAATCCTAACTGATCTTACAACCTAAATCATCAAATGACAAAGAAAAACCTCACTTTCCAATCCATACATTGCATTTACATTGTATAAATGATGCATAAAATCTATACACCATATACATTCTGCAAATGAATGTTAACATTATCATTGCAAGCAAAATACAAACACTTCCAAACAAGTCAACTATTTTAACCAATCAAGTAAACAGAAATCAATTAGCAATCATTATTTACATCCCTAAACAATTGACAGTCCACCCGAACAATGAAACAATTAACTAATTCACGCCTCGAGCAGAACAATTCAGCATGTGAAAAAAATATACAAACTTTAAAACCAAGGCTAGCCCTGACCTCCCTCAAACACACAATACAATATAAACAATTACATCTATCTAATTTTAAAATACTTTAAACTCACAATAAAGCATAGCTGCATAGTCAAATTAATTTAAAACACATCAAATCAAGCTTTTAAAACAACATCATTTCTTACCCTGTATGTATATATCCCTCTAGACGTATATACATACATACATACAGTGGCAAGAAATGATATATCACAAAAAAAAAAAATACACATGTTAAAAAAGCTTTTAAAAAAATTAACAAGTTAAATAAAATACATTTCTTTAGTTCACTTACCATTACTTGCCCCCACCGACTCCCGTTGCGCAGCTTACTCACGTACCAATCCACGAACAGGAACCCATAAAATAATAAACCATACAAAAAAATAAACATTAAACTAAAAATCCAAATCAATCCACGGGTCTTCTACTTGTAATCCATCTTTATCTTCATCTGTATTCTTCTTTCTTCTATCTTCTTCCGGGCGGGGCGGGGTCTTCTTTCCATCTGCGGCCACGCCCTGGTCTTCTTTGTTGTCCGGAGGTCCTTCCTCCGCGGCGTCTGGCTTCCAAATGAGACGACATAGGCTTTTAAAGGCCTATGACGTCACATTTTTCGTCATGGTTCCCACGGTCCTGATTGGGCCGTGAAAACCATGTGTTTTGGCCGATAAAAATAAAAATGATGACGTCACTTAAAGGCAATGAAAGCACAGCCAATCAGAATGGCTTTGCTTCAATTGCCTTTAAGATGACGTCATGAAAAGACACATGGCCGCCCTCACATGGTATGGTAGCCAATCAGAGCGTGGGAACTCCATCCCTACTCTGATTGGCTCTAGTATACCATGTGACAGAGGCTTGGGGGGAAAAAGGATGTGACGTACTACACAGGGGGTGCCGGTATCCCTCTGCTTGGTTTACAGGCCGCCGTCACGTGATCGGGACCTTTAAATGCTGAGGGATACTGGCACCTCATAAAGGGGGCTGTATCTCGGGGAGCAGGGGGTCCCCGGACCTGAAACCAACGCGGTTCAGCTCCGGAGACCCCCTGCACATCTACACTATGAATAAAAATGTATTTTAAATGTATTTATTTATATTCATTTATTTATTTATTTATTTAGATTTATTTATTTATTTTTTGGGTGGCTGCTGTGTGTGAGTTTTTTTTATTGTGGGTAGCGGGAGTGGGTGAAGGGGGTATTAGACCCAATGATGGTTGTTTAGGGCTTGCGGGGGGGTAGCGGGAGGGGTTAACCCCTTCATGACCGTAGCGGTATTAACTGCTACGGCCGTGAAGGGGTTAAGTGCACCCGCAACCTCCCCGCAAGTCCTAAACTCACACCAAGGGCCAAATACCCCCTTCACCCACCCCCGCTACCCACAATAAAGCAGGCACGGTGGGTTAACCCCTTCATTGCCTTAGCGGCTATCAGCTATGGTAATGAAGCAGCATTTCTGTATTTTAATAATATTGTGCAGGAGCAGGGGGTCCCCTGAGCATTAATTTCTGGCTCAGGGAACCCCCTGCTCACTGTACAATATTATTAAAATACAAAAATGCTGCTTCGTTACCATAGCACATAGCCGCTAAGGTAAGGAACGAGTGTTTATTTATATATGTGTTTTATTTATACTGTACATGTGCAGGAGGTCTCCGGAGCAGAAACGTTTTTGTTTTAAGTCCGGGGACCCCCTGCTCCCCGAGATACAGGCCCCTTTAGGGGGTGCCGGTATCCTTCTGCTTTGTTTACATGTCGCGGTCACGTGATCGGGACCTTGAAATGCAGAGGGATACCGGCACCTCATAAAGGGGGCCGTATCTCGGGGAGCAGGGGGTCCCCGGACCTAAAACCAACGCGGTTCAGCTCCGGAGACCCCCTGCACATCTACACTATGAATAAAAATGTATTTGAAATAATTTTTAATGTGCCGATGTTTGCGCAGAGAGAGCAGCGGTTCTCTCTTTGCTGCAAACACATCTCGCCAGGGGACGGTCTATAGTATCATTGATGTGCATATACAGTACTCTATGTGTATGTTAGGGGTTATAGGGGTTGTTGTTATACAGTATATACTGTATATAGTACAGTATATACTGCATTACAATTCATGAATTTCTCGGCTTCAAAGACAACAGCTCGCAAACGCCCCATGCGATTTAACACGGCATTGCAGTATTGCAGCCAGCGGGAATAAAATGCTTAAATCACGGGCGCGATATAACGCTATATACCCCGGGAGAAAACGACACAAAACTGCAGATAACCGGGATACTCCGAAATTCGCGGAGCTAGCCAAGTAAGAATAAAGTTGGTCGGTAGTGTATGTGTATAGGTGTTTTTATACCCCGCTTTATTTTATAACTTGAGTTTATTAAATAATTTATTTTTAACTACATTCATATACCCAGAATACAAGGAGTTATTTAATATTTCATAGTATATTTTTGCCAGTATTATCTTCCACATCTCATCTCATCGTGTGACCAGTCCTGTTGCAGTATATACCTGTATATTGAAAATGTCTTTATACATGTAGGATAGTGCACTGTAAGGGTTTTTTTTAGGGTGTTCCGGTAGTTCCTGCGACAATAATTCCATACTCCTTTTTGCAATTGTTCACATTTACCCTAGTGCACCCCTTTTACGGTAATAGGTTGAGCGGGTCTGTCCACAGTAACGTTCACATTAAGAGACAAACTAACCTTTGTTGATGCTTTGTTGTACACAATCTTAATATCTGAATAGTGCTCACACTGTCTCTTATACATTAAAGGGGGACATTTGTGCTAGGCATGTAGTACTTATATACTGTAAAGGCAAGTTCCTTTTGCTTGTCCAGTGGGGCTGGATTGGTACTTCCTTCTGGTGAGCCTCCTAGGCTCACAATCATAGGTGTCAGAGGAGGGTCCACGTGGACCCAACAGTGGAAGGGGCACGGCCGGCTGATTGCAGATTGCAGGCCCAAGTTCCAGGATCGGCCACCATGTCGACCTCCCCCACTTGGCCCTTGGCTCTCAATTTATCCCTTCCCCCCTCCCTGCTGGAATCACTGCCCATGTAACCAAAAAATCGCAGGCTAACAATTTCAGCAGCACACAGAAATTTGTAGAACTTGTCAGTGCTCTTGACGGCGTTTATTGTTGAGCTGATGTAGACTACAAATGTACAGTACAGAGTAAGAAATGAAAGATGCAACAAAAATCAGTTCATCTGGTCATTTCTCTGTAAATAAGTTTGACAGACATCTGTCGTCACTGTATCAGTTTTTGCGCAACCCAGGGGGAGCATATAGGAGATTAAAACAACACAAAACGAATCTAAGTGCAGATGATAGTGCTCTAAATGGTGTAGCAATTTAAGTATTGGCTCTTATGTGCAGCCTACTCACAAGATGTCAGTACTTGTGAGTAGGCTGCACATAAGAGCCAAGATTTAAATTGCTACATCATTTAGAGCACTATCATCTGCACTTAGATTCGTTTTGTGTTGTTTTTATCTCCTATATCCTCCCCCTGGACTGCTCACAAATTGTTCTACTTCTGGAAAAAGTGAAGACCGGCCCCACCAGAGGGTGTTTGAGCAGGGAGTGTCAACTTTATTTATTCACCTATTTTGTATTTACCCAAATTATTTTTCAGATTATTTCATAATGTATGCAATTCTTTGTCACTTTAAGAATAGTGAGCACTTTTTGTGTATAAGCACCTTTGAGATCACTTTCACACATGTATAGTCACTGTGTCAGTGCCATATTCATGTCGTTTCAAAACACACATTTTAATAATCAACATTGTGAAAATGATGCTTAGAAGAGGGATTCCATGAAAGACCACGAAGGTGAAACATTTGCTGTTGAAGAAATGTGTAAACCTCTTTTCATGCATAAAGAGAAAGAAATACAGTGCGCAGCTAATAAATCTATATAACTAATAATATATTTCCGTGAAATTATATCAAAATAAACCTTAGTGACACCCTTAACCTAAAGATGTATATTAAAACATAAAATATCTGTGATAGCAATTGGCGGCTGCAGCTGTAGTTTAGTCAGGGTGGCTCAACACTCCAAGAGCACTAAACAAACTGGAAACAAAAAAACACAGCGCAAAACTGCATAGTGAAGTATATCAATATATAATTATATAAAAAAAGGTGAGTATTCAGCGTACATTAAGTAGAAGAAACAAGTGCATTGAGTGCATCAAGCACAACATGTTACCACACTGTAGCAGATGTTGTAGTTCACTGGTAATCTCAGTTAGAAAGATTTGTGATGTCAGCCTCACGTTCTCAGTAGAAGATGGAACAGGAACTCCGTCTATCCTGTGGTCTCATCAAGGGAAGGTTCCTCTCAGGAGCATCAGCGTGTGGATGCTTGAACAACAGGATCTCGTCGCCACTGAGTGACGTCACAGCGACCTGGACAATAGTCTATTCCGCATGCGTAGTGCGGGAATCAGTCCAAGGTAGAACAGAGCCTCAGTCTCACCATAGCAGTGATAGTAACAGCTACTGATAGTCACAAAAGTGATGACTAAATCTGCCACTCAGCGATCAGCAACACTGGAAGTAGGGCTATAAAATCGTAGCAATAGAAGGACATATCCTACGTGTTTCATAGCAATCAGCACCACTTCATCAGTAGCTGTTACTATCACTGCTATGATATCTCAGGGTTAAACGCATAATCCCAATCACACAAAGCGGCCCTGTATGCAGATGATATCCTATTAATCATCTCAAAACCCCTCACATCATTACCTAATTTGTTTGACCTTTTTGACAAATTCTCTAAGGTCTCCGGGTTTAAGATAAACCAATCCAAATCTGAGGATCTGAATATCAATCTCTCTAGACATACAGAGAAACTACTGAAATTGAATTTCAATTTTAACTGGCAAAGGAATTCAATAAAATATCTGGGGATCCATATCACCAAAGATGCAAAAACATCTATAAGGCCAATTATCCCAAACTAATTTGGACTCTAAATCAAGACCTAAACAGATGGTCCTCCAAGAAGATTTCTTGGATAGGAAGGATACACAGCGTGAAGATGAATCTACTTCCCCGTATCCTATACCTCTTCCAGACATTGCCTGTGCCACTCAAACTGAAGGATATACTCTCACTTCAGTCTGAAATATCTAACTTTATCTGGGGAGGTAAAAAACCGAGAGTAAATAAATTGAATATGAAGAGACCTACCTTAGCAGGGGGCTTAGCGGAACCCTGCCTGTTGTCATATTTTAAAGCGACTCAATTAAGCCAGATCATACAATGGCATTCTGACCCTAAAATAAAAAGATGGGTGGAGCTAGAAAGTGCTGCTTGCTCCCCATTAGAGCTTAACAATCTGATTTGGCTACCTAAGTCGTCAAGGAAAAACGCTATGTTACCGCTTACCTCAATGGCTAACTCCCTATCTGTCTGGGAAGTATCAAGATTAAAAAACTCACTCACCTCAGCAAGTTCTCTGATGTCACCCCTTTGGAATAACCCTAGCTTTGCGCCGGGTCTCATTGGTCACAATCACTCAATCTGGAGATGCAAATGATATAATAGACTCAAAGACCTGGAGGGCTATGATCTAAAGATTACATCATTTGACCACCTCATGGGAAAGTCAAGGTTAAATTGTGGTAATTTAATTTTTTATATTTTAATATGTTATTATAATTTAGTAATCTATTAGTGTTTTTTTATATCCTCCTTAGCGCTACTTAATTTTTGTGTTGTCTTTGTGATATATATATATATACAGTGGTCGACAAATCACCAAAAAATCTACTCGCCGAACAAAAAAATCTACTTGCCACCTAGTACCACACGTGTACATCTTGGGCCAATAGGAGCTCGCCACGATGTTAAATCCACTCGCCCGGGGCGTGCAAATGTATAGGTTTGTCGAACACTGCATATATATATATATATATATATATATATATATATATATATATATGTATATGTGTGTGTGTTTTGATTAATCCTATATTTATTTTTTCTGCAACATGTTGTGATATTAATTACACTGAAATTACTCCCTGTACTGTAGGGTGTTGCAGTTCCCCTTGAAGTATACAAAAGTAGGGGGAATTCATATTTTCCTAGATTAATAAAAAATATTGATTACGGACATGTATTTATTGGTCTCCCGATTGCTTCTCAATAATTGAGACCTCCCGTCCGGCCGTATACACAGTTCGGATTACAACACTCTGTGTTTCCAAGGCAACCCTTCTTAAGACTTTAATTGGCTTTATCTTCTCACAGTGGTATTAAAGTGGTTTGAACAGCAGCTGTGTGGGAAGGTCCCTTATTTAAACACACATTCATTTATAAAAGCAATGAGAAAAATAATGAAAAGGGGCAGAGGGTGTATTAATTTCTCACTCTCTATAATAACCTGTTCATTGCCAGAGGGGAAAGGCTGTGCATTTCAGGCTGCTCTGGCAGTAAAAGAGTTAACCCACGGGTTGGCAACTACTATCCTCAAGGGCCCCCAACAGGTCAAGTTGAATGAGCCACTGATTGAGCCACATGTGCTGAAGAAGGAATATTCTGAAAACCTGACCTGTTGGTGGCCATTGAGGACTGTAGTTGCCCACCTCGTGTTAATCCCTCCAGTATTGAAGGCATTGCAGTCTAATGGGGTTTACTGTATGGCTCCTATTCTATATGCTGACATAGAGAAGTAACGTTATAATATATTAATTAGGTGCCTCTATAAGAGAATATATTTGGATTTACAGTGTTGCTAAGGCTGCTGTTTGATATGGTGAGAAGCAGAGAATCACACACCTAAATAATGCACTAGCCAGATATGGGTATAACCTACCAGAAACCAAATAGAAAGTCAAAACCCTTAAGATTGTATTTTAAAAAAAAAATGTTTTATTCATTTTTGAATAATATGAAACAACATAAATACAATAATTAAACATACGTAGTAGAATGAATATACAGTATAAAATATTTAAAACACTGAATACCATACTGTCAAATTATCTACAGTATACAATATAAATATAGCATGAAAAAAACTAAATGTATTAAACCCCCCTCCTTGAAGGATTTAGAGCCAAAACGAAAACATGATTGGAAGCTCACACCCTTAACATTAACTTCCACTCACTTTTTAACATGAATTCATGAAGGTACTTTGCACTTGTCAGACTCTATTCTTGTCATTAGTGTGAGTCATCTTTTAACTCATCTTATTGAGTGACAATAAAAGGAGCTAAGGACCAAATAAAGGAGCATACAGATGTAGCCACACATACTGTTTTTGTGGCCGCGGAGAAAAATGCAAACATCCGCTTCTCAATCGCGGCCCGAACATGCCCACAAGGACAGTACGACTTGCTGCCTAGAAGGGATAAGGCTGTGGGGGTCCATGCTTTTGAATCTGACCCTGTAGCATTAATCCTTCACTTGATTGGGCCCTGGGCTGGGGACAGAAATATGGTACCCCTTTCAGATGAGCAGTGCACTCTCACTTTTATTATTATTTTTCTACATAGGTTTGAAGCAGACAGTCTGCGGAACTTAACCTTATTAATTTCAGTTCTGGGGACCCCTACAGAGATACAAACCTCCGTAGGGAGTGCTGGTATCTCCTGCAAATGTAAATCTGCCACGTCAAGACACATGTGACCGGGACATTTAAGCAGATACTGGCACCCCATACGGTCTGTATCTTGGGAAGAAGAGGGTCCCCAAAACTGAAATGAATGGGATTCAACATCAGTAGTACGCCAGCTTCAAACCTATGTAAAAAAAAAACCCTAGAAAAAAAAACTTCACTACCTTAGTGACGAACCGCTTAGGTACTGAAGAGGTAACCCCTCCTGCCACCCACCTGCCCTAACCTAACCCCAAACAAGCACACACTCACCCTCTAGATTAATGCCAATGTCCCTATTAGGCAAATGTGGCTAATAGTGGTTTTGGGCATTAACCAAAATAAAATACACCATTTAACAAAAAACCCCAAGAACATTAAAAATACAGAAATCATTGATTGTCACTGTGGATAACAAGGCCTTCTCAATGAGCATCCTAGATATCCACATTGGCTATCACTATTAAGTTATAATAAATTAAAAATAAACATTAACAGTAATAAAATACATTAATAACCCCCGTTCATTTCCTTAGTGACTAACCGCTAAGGTAATGAAGGGGTTAAACTCTGTTCCACCTCACCCACCCTGGAGGCCTAATCACCCACCTCCCAGGGAAACTAACCCCATCACCCAACCCCCTACCACCCAAGAAGAGTCCACCGACCATAGTAATTGTAAGGATTCCGCTCCTGGGTTTTGCTGGAACTCATCCTTACAGAGCTATTCAGGTTCCAGACAAGCCCTCACTAAACCTGCAATCAGGTATCACCTGCCTCCTGCTCCCCCCTGTGCAGCTCTGGCCTGATTGGCTTCTTGTGCTATTTAGCAGCTGCCTTTCTTCCAGGAAGTTGATGGACATAGACTTTGCAATCCTTGTTGTAAGTTACTGTACTTGTCACAGACTCCCGTGTTTAGCCTGCTTGGCTTTCTTGCCTGTGTTTCCCCCGTCTGACCTCCTGCTTCCAAGGCCTTCCTGCTCGGTAGCCCCGGTGCTTCTTCTTGTTCCTGGCTGCCTCAACTCCGCCGCGCTGAAGCGGTTCGCTGATGTCCTCTGCGTCTCCTGTGGCGTGTCTGCATTCCTGGTTTCCTGTGACCTTTGGTTCCTGTCCCCTCTTTCCATTAACTCTGTATGTTTCCTGCTTTATACGCTGAAGCAGCCTATCTCCAGGTTACAGTTTCCTTTGCTGAAGCGGCTTGGCTGCAAGTTTCCTGTTCTCCATGCTGAAGCGCTTTCGTTCCTGTTCCCGGCTTTTCCACTGAAGTGGCTTCACTCCAAGTTCTTGCCTTCTACGCTGAAGCAGCTTCACCCAAGTTTGCCTAATTATGACCTCAGCTCGTGACCGCGACCATCGCTCCTATGCTGCCTGCCCTGACCCCGGCTTGTGTATATGGGGAAGAGAGTGGGGGAATGACAGGAAAAGAGAATGAGGAAGAGGGGGGAGTGTGTATGAATGTTAGAAAAAATCTATTAGGCCAGTGTTTCCCAAAGTGTGCGCCACGGCGCCTTGGTGCACCGTGGCTTGGCTAGAGGGGCGCCGCGATCAGGGCCGCCAGCAGCGGGAAACAAGCAGTAAATTAAAAAAAAAAAAACGCTGAACCCGACTCCGGCTCTCCCTGCTCGCGCTGGAAGAGCAGTACCGGGAGACAGATGTCTCCCAACAGAACTAACACCCCACACCCCCGGCCAAAACCGCCACCCCCCGGAAGCATCGGTGCACCATCACCCTCCCCCCCGCAGCACACCGGCCCTCCCCACACAGGCCCCCGCAGCACTGACCCCCCCCCCTCCCCTCACCCCGTGCAGGGACCGGGCCGTTCAGCCACCCCACGCTGCTGCCGTCCCATGCAGCACTGGGCCATCTGCCCCCCCCCATTCCCCCCACCCGCGCAGAATTCCCTCCCGCAGAATTGCCCCCCGCATCACCGGCATGCCGCCCCCCCCGCAAGCCACCGGCCTGACCATCAGGAGATCCCCAAGGAGATGTATATATGTATTGGGGTAATTTTTTATATGTATTGGGGGTGTGGGGGTAATTTTAAAATGTATTGGGGGCGTGGGGGTCATTTGTAAATGTATTGGGGACGTGGGGGTAATTTTTAAATGTATTGGGCACGTGGGGTTAATTTTTAAATGTATTGGGTGTGTGGGGGTAATTTTTAAAATGTATTGGGGGTGTGGGGGTAATTTTTAAAATGTATTGTGGGGGTAATATTTAAAATGTATTGGGGGCATGGGGGGTAATTTTTAAAAAGTATTGGGGGCGTGGGGGTAATTTTTAAAATGTATTGGGGGCGTGGGGGTAATTTTTAAAATGTATTGGTGGCGTGGGGGTAATTTTTAAATGTATTGGGGGCGTGGGGGTAATTTTTAAATGTATTGGGGGCGTGGGGGTAATTTTTAAATGTATTGGGGGTGTGGGGGTAATTTATTTTGTGTGTCTGTGAGAGAGAGAGAGAGAGAGAGAGAGAGAGAGAGTGTCTGTGAGAGAGAGAGAGTGTCTGTGAGAGAGAGAGTATCTGTGTGAGAGAGAGAGTGTCTGTGAGAGAGAGAGAGAGTGTCTGTGAGAGAGAGAGAGTGTGTCTGTGAGAGAGAGTGTGTCTGTGAGAGAGAGTGTGTCTGTGAGAGAGAGTGTGTCTGTGAGAGAGAGAGTGTCTGTGTGAGAGAGAGAGTGTCTGTGAGAGAGAGAGAGTGTCTGTGAGAGAGAGAGAGAGTGTCTGTGAGAGAGAGAGAGAGTGTCTGTGAGAGAGAGAGAGTGTCTGTGAGAGAGAGAGAGAGAGAGAGAGAGAGAGAGAGTTTGTGAGAGAGAGAGAGTGTCTATGTGAGAGAGAGAGAGAGAAAGAGAGTGTCTGTGAGAGAGAGAGAGAGAGTGTCTGTGAGAGAGAGTGTGTATGTGAGAGAGAGAGCGTGTCTGTGAGAGAGAGAGCGTGTCTGTGAGAGAGAGCGTGTCTGTGAGAGAGAGCGTGTCTGTGAGAGAGAGCGTGTCTGTGAGAGAGAGAGAGTGGGTCTGTGTGAGAGAGAGAGTGGGTCTGTGAGAGAGAGAGAGAGTGTGTCTGTGAGAGAGAGAGTGTGTCTGTGAGAGAGAGAGAGTGTGTCTGTGAGAGAGAGAGTGTGTATGTAAGAGAGAGAGTGTGTCTGTGAGAGAGAGAGAGAGAGAGAGAGAGAGTGTCTGTGAGAGAGAGAGAGAGAGAGAGAGTTTGTGTGTGAGAGAGAGAGAGAGAGAGAGAGTCTGTGTGAGAAAGAGAGTGTCTGTGAGAGAGAGTGTCTGTGAGAGAGAGAGAGAGAGAGAGAGTGTCTGTGAGAGACAGTGTCTGTGTGAGAGAGAGAGTGTCTGTGTGAGAGAGAGAGTGTCTGTGAGAGAGAGAGAGAGAGAGAGAGAGTGTCTGTGAGAGAGAGAGAGAGAGAGAGAGAGAGAGAGTGTTTGTGAGAGAGAGAGAGAGAGAGAGTGTCTATGTGAGAGAGAGAGAGAGAGAGAGAGAGAGTGTCTGTGAGAGAGAGAGAGGGAGTGTCTGTGAGAGAGAGAGTGTCTGTGAGAGAGAGTGTCTGTGAGAGAGAGAGAGAGTGTGAGAGAGAGAGTGTCTGTGAGAGACAGTGTCTGTGTGAGAGAGAGAGTGTCTGTGTGAGAGAGAGAGTGTCTGTGAGAGAGAGAGAGAGAGAGAGAGAGAGAGAGAGAGAGAGAGTGTCTGTGAGAGAGAGAGAGAGTGTCTGTGAGAGAGAGAGAGAATGTCTGTGAGAGAGAGAGAGAGAGAGAGTGTTTGTGAGAGAGAGAGTGTCTATGTGAGAGAGAGAGAGAGAGAGAGAGAGAGTGTCTGTGAGAGAGAGAGAGTGTCTGTGAGAGAGAGAGTGTCTGTGTGAGAGAGAGTGTGTCTGTGAGAGATAGTGTCTGTGAGAGAGAGAGAGAGAGAGAGAGAGAGTCTGTGTGAGAGAGAGTGTCTGTGAGAGAGAGTGTCTGTGTGAGAGAGAGAGTGTCTGTGAGAGAGAGAGAGTGTCTGTGAGAGAGAGAGAGAGAGAGAGAGTGTCTGTGAGAGAGAGAGAGTGTCTGTGAGAGAGAGAGAGAGAGAGAGAGAGAGTGTCTGTGAGAGAGAGAGTGTTTGTGTGAGAGAGAGAGAGAGAGAGAGAGAGTGTCTATGTGTGAGAGAGAGAGAGAGAGTGTCTGAGAGAGAGAGAGAGTCTGTGAGAGAGAGAGTGTCTGTGAGAGAGTGTCTGTGAGAGAGAGAGTGACTGTGAGAGAGAGTGTGTCTGTGAGAGAGATTGTGTCTGTGAGAGAGAGTGTGTATGTGAGAGAGAGAGAGTGTCTGTGAGAGAGAGAGCGTGTCTGTGAGAGAGAGAGCGTGTCTGTGAGAGAGAGAGAGAGCGTGTCTGTGAGAGAGAGCGTGTCTGTGAGAGAGAGCGTGTCTGTGAGAGAGAGTGTCTGTGAGAGAGAGAGAGAGTGTCTGTGAGAGAGAGAGTGTCTGTGAGAGAGAGTGTCTGTGAGAGAGAGAGAGTGTCTGTGAGAGGGAGTTTCTGTGAGAGAGAGAGAGAGAGAGAGAGAGAGAGAGAGAGAGAGAGAGTGTCTGTGAGAGAGAGAGAGAGTGTCTGTGAGAGAGAGAGTGTGTCTGTGTGAGAGAGAGAGAGTGTCTGTGTGTGAGAGAGAGAGAGAGAGAGAGTCTGTGAGAGAGTGTATGTGAGTGAGAGTGTCTGTGTGAGAGAGAGACAGTGTCTGTGTGAGAGAGAGTGTCTGTGTGTGTGTGAGAGAGAGAGAGAGAGAGAGAGAGAGAGAGAGTGTCTGTGTGAGAGAGAGAGTGTCTGTGTGAGAGAGAGAGTGTGTCTGTGTGAGAGAGAGAGTGTCTGTGAGAGAGAGAGTGTCTGTGAGAGAGAGTGTCTGTGAGAGAGAGAGTGTCTGTGAGAGGGAGTTTCTGTGTGAGAGAGAGAGAGAGAGTGTCTGTGAGAGAGAGAGAGTGTCTGTGTGAGAGAGAGTGTGTCTGTGTGAGAGAGAGAGAGAGTGTCTGTGTGTGTGAGAGAGAGAGAGAGAGAGAGAGTCTGTGAGAGAGAGTGTATGTGAGTGAGAGTGTCTGTGTGAGAGAGAGACAGTGTCTGTGTGAGAGAGAGTGTCTGTGTGTGTGTGTGTGAGAGAGAGAGAGAGAGTGTCTGTGTGAGAGAGAGAGTGTCTGTGTGAGAGAGAGAGTGTGTCTGTGTGAGAGAGAGAGAGAGAGTGTTTGTGTGAGAGAGAGAGAGAGTGTCTGTGTGTGAGAGAGAGAGTGTCTGTGAGAGTGTCTGTGAGAGAGAGTGTCTGTGAGAGAGAGTGTCTGTGAGAGAGAGTGTCTGTGAGAGAGAGTGTGTCTGTGAGAGAGAGTGTGTCTGTGAGAGAGAGAGTGTGTCTGTGTGAGAGAGAGTGTGTCTGTATGAGAGAGAGTGTGTCTGTGTGAGAGAGAGTGTGTCTGTGTGTGAGAGAGAGAGTGTGTCTGTGTGAGAGAGAGAGAGAGAGAGAGAGAGAGTGTCTGTGAGAGAGAGTGAGAGAGAGAGTGTCTGTTTGAGAGAGAGAGTGTCTGTGAGAGAGAATGTCTGTGAGAGAGAGAGGGTGTCTGTGAGAGAGAGTGTCTGTGAGAGAGAGAGTGTCTGTGAGAGAGAGATAGTGTCTGTGAGAGGGAGTGTCTGTGAGAGAGAAAGATAGAGAGTGTATGTGAGAGAGAGAGTGTCTGTGAGAGAGAGAGTGTCTGTGAGAGAGAGAGAGAGTGTCTGTGAGAGAGAGAGAGAGTGTCTGTGAGAGAGAGAGTGTGTCTGTGTTAGAGAGAGAGTGTCTGTGAGAGAGAGAGTGTCTGTGAGAGAGAGAAAGTGTCTGTGAGTGAGAGAGAGTGTCTGTGTGAGAGAGAGAGTGTCTGTGAGAGAGAGAGTGTCTGTGAGAGAGAGAGTGTCTATGTGAGAGAGAGAGAGAGAGAGAGAGTGTCTGAGAGAGAGAGAGAGTGTCTGTGAGAGAGAGAGTGTCTGTGAGAGAGTGTCTGTGAGAGAGAGAGTGACTGTGAGAGAGAGTGTGTCTGTGAGAGAGAGTGTGTCTGTGAGAGAGAGTGTGTATGTGAGAGAGAGAGCGTGTCTGTGAGAGAGAGAGCGTGTCTGTGAGAGAGAGAGCGTGTCTGTGAGAGAGAGAGCGTGTCTGTGAGAGAGAGCGTGTCTGTGAGAGAGAGCGTGTCTGTGAGAGAGAGTGTCTGTGAGAGAGAGAGAGAGTGTCTGTGAGAGAGAGAGTGTCTGTGAGAGAGAGTGTCTGTGAGAGAGAGAGAGTGTCTGTGAGAGGGAGTTTCTGTGAGAGAGAGAGAGAGAGAGAGAGAGAGTGTCTGTGAGAGAGAGAGAGTGTCTGTGAGAGAGAGAGAGTGTGTCTGTGTGAGAGAGAGAGAGTGTCTGTGTGTGAGAGAGAGAGAGAGAGAGAGAGAGAGAGAGAGAGAGAGAGTCTGTGAGAGAGAGTGTATGTGAGTGAGAGTGTCTGTGTGAGAGAGAGACAGTGTCTGTGTGAGAGAGAGTGTCTGTGTGTGTGTGTGAGAGAGAGAGAGAGAGAGAGAGAGTGTCTGTGTGAGAGAGAGAGTGTCTGTGTGAGAGAGATAGTGTGTCTGTGTGAGAGAGAGAATGTCTGTGAGAGACAGAGTGTCTGTGAGAGAGAGTGTCTGTGAGAGAGAGAGTGTCTGTGAGAGGGAGTTTCTGTGAGAGAGAGAGAGAATGTCTGTGAGAGAGAGTGTCTGTGTGAGAGAGAGTGTGTCTGTGTGAGAGAGCGAGAGTGTCTGTGTGTGTGAGAGAGAGAGAGAGAGAGAGTCTGTGAGAGAGAGTGTATGTGAGTGAGAGTGTCTGTGTGAGAGAGAGACAGTGTCTGTGTGAGAGAGAGTGTCTGTGTGTGTGTGTGTGAGAGAGAGAGAGAGAGAGAGAGAGAGAGAGAGAGAGAGAGTGTCTGTGTGAGAGAGAGAGTGTCTGTGTGAGAGAGAGAGTGTGTCTGTGTGAGAGAGAGAGAGAGTGTTTGTGTGAGAGAGAGAGAGAGAGTGTCTGTGTGTGAGAGAGAGAGTGTCTGTGAGAGAGAGTGTCTGTGAGAGAGAGTGTCTGTGAGAGAGAGTGTGTCTGTGAGAGAGAGTGTGTCTGTGAGAGAGAGTGTGTCTGTGAGAGAGAGAGTGTGTCTGTGTGAGAGAGAGTGTGTCTGTATGAGAGAGAGTGTGTCTGTGTGAGAGAGAGTGTGTCTGTGTGTGAGAGAGAGAGAGTGTCTGTGTGAGAGAGAGAGAGAGAGAGAGTGTCTGTGAGAGAGAGTGAGAGAGAGAGTGTCTGTTTGAGAGAGAGAGTGTCTGTGAGAGAGAATGTCTGTGAGAGAGAGAGAGGGTGTCTGTGAGAGAGAGTGTCTGTGAGAGAGAGAGTGTCTGTGAGAGAGAGATAGTGTCTGTGAGAGGGAGTGTCTGTGAGAGAGAAAGATAGAGAGTGTCTGTGAGAGAGAGAGTGTCTGTGAGAGAGAGAGAGAGTGTCTGTGAGAGAGAGAGTGTCTGTGAGAGAGAGAGAGAGTGTCTGTGAGAGAGAGAGAGTGTCTGTGTGAGAGAGAGAGTGTCTGTGAGAGAGAGAGTGTCTGTGAGAGAGAGAAAGTGTCTGTGAGTGAGAGAGAGTGTCTGTGTGAGAGAGAGAGTGTCTGTGAGAGAGAGAGTGTCTGTGAGAGAGAGAGTGTCTGTGAGAGAGAGAGAGTGTCTGTGAGAGATAGAGTGTCTTTGAGAGAGTGAGAGTGTCTGTGAGAGAGTGAGAGTGTCTGAGTGAGAGTGTCTGTGAGAGAGTGAGTGTGTCTGTGAGAGAGTGAGAATGTCTGTGAGAGTGTCTGTGTGAGAGTCCTGTGAGAGTGTCTGTGAGAGAGAGAGAGAGTGTCTGTGAGAGAGAGAGTGTCTGTGTGAGAGAGAGAGAGAGAGAGAGAGAGAGAGTGTCTGTGAGAGAGTGAGAGTGTCTGTGAGAGAGTGAGAGTGTCTGTGTGAGAGAGTGAGAGTGTCTGTGTGAGAGAGTGAGAGTGTCTGTGTGAAAGAGTGAGAGTGTCTGTGAGAGTCCTGTGAGAGAGTGGGTGTGTCTGTGAGAGTCCTGTGAGAGAGTGAGAGTCCTGTGAGAGTCATGTGAGAGTCCTGTGAAAGAGTGAGAGTCCTGTGAGAGTCCTGTGAGAGAGTGAGAGTCCTGTGAGAGTCCTGTGAGAGTCCTGTGAGAGTCCTGTGAGAGTCCTGTGAGAGAGTGAGAGTCCTGTGAGAGAGACACCAACTGCGCACTGCAACTGTTAGGTATGTATATACAACTTTGTTTTTACTTTGGGTGCCGCGGAAAAATCCTGATCGCCTTGGGGAGCCTTGAAAAAATCCTGATCGCCTTGGGGAGCCTTGAGAAAATCCTGATCGCCTTGGGGAGCCTTGAAAAAATCCTGATCACCTTGGGGAGCCTTGAGCGGAAAAAGTTTGGGAACCACTGTACAGGCATACCCCGCATTAACGTACGCAATGGGACCGGAGCATGTATGTAAAGCGAAAATGTACTTAAAGTGAAGCACTACCTTTTCCCCACTTATCGATGCATGTCATCGACTGCAATCATCATATTCGTGCATAACTGATGTAAATAACGCATGTGTAACAGGCTCAATAGTCTCCCCGCTTGCGCACAGCTTCGGTTCAGGTAGGGAGCCGGTGCTGCTGTTCAGGACGTACTGACAGGCGCATGTGTGAGCTGCCATTTGCCTATTGAGCGAGATGTACTTACTCGCGAGTGTACTTAAAGTGAGTGTCCTTAAACCGGGGTATGCCTGTATTAGGCATAATATTTACATTTTTCAGTTAGAAAACAAAGTTTTGAAAGTTAATTGGTTGATTGTTGGGAAGCGCACGATCACGGCCCAGTGGAGAGTGAATTTCCCAGAAGGATTAATGCTTCGGGTGTCCCTTCTTCAATACTGTGTACTAAAACTACAAATAAAAGCAAATCTTCAGTATGAATAGCATAGCCCAGTGTTGTGTGGTTTGGATTAATCTTGTACTCACACAGAGCCCATTTAATGGAGGTGGATGGGGGAGGCTAGGTGTCAATTGATGTTGCATATATCAGCATACCTTGAATCCGTGATGTACCTCCCCTATCGTCCTCTGTTGTGTCCTCGTGTTCCGTGCAGTCTGCTGAAGTCGTCCCCAAAAATCCACACTGGCTGCTCGTGTAAAGAAAAACAGCTTGCAGTCAATTCGGTAAGAATACTCACAGTAAGAGTGTTAGTCCATTTGGATGGCGTACATCAATCCCAAGGGTACGTGATAGTAAAAGGTTAGGTTGAGCGCTGCAAAAAATCTGGGCTGGAGGCAGGTTAAAATAAACTATTTATTTGGCATATAGCCAATGTCACGGGAGACTCCTGTGGCGGGTAGGATCTCGGTGGCCGGAACAGCACGAGCGTAGTAGGGGTCACAAGCAGGGGTCCGAGGCAGGCGGCAGGTAGTGAAGTCAGGTAACAAGCAGGGGTCCGAGGCAGGCGGCAGGTAGCGAAGTCAGGTAACAAGCAGAGGTCCGAGGCAGGCGGCAGGTAGCGAAGTCAGGTAACAAGCAGAGGTCGGCAACGAGGAGACTGGAACAGGACAGGCGGGGCAGGGCAGGGACTGAGGGCAGGGACTGAGAACAGGAACAAACAGGGACAAGCCAGATTACCAGCAAGGGCTTTTACTGTGAACAGACTTCTATGGTACAGGTACAGAAAACAGATCTGGATCAGAGGCATATGCAATACTGAAGGAGTCTGACTTCAAGCAAAGGCAAAAGCAACAGACAGGAAGCAAGCTATAAAGGATAGAGACAGGAGCAACAAGAAGACAGACAGACAGAGGAACCCAGAGCCAACAGAAGGCAGCAGCACACCCAGTGGACAAGGAAGCTATGGCTAGGCAGGCGGTCTAGGCGACCCTGACAGCCAAAGCACAAACAACAGATAATAGTCCTCTGGCGTGTTTCCTGCCTCGTCGGCACTTTATCAAAGAGCTAAACAATAAGGTAATGAGGTTGTTAAACTCTCCTGCTTCCCACACCCAGGTGACCTAACAACCCTCCCTTGAATAACTAAAGGTTCGAGGCACGGGGTCTCCGGAGCTGAACATCCTTAATTTCAGCTCCGGGAACCACTGCTTTCCTGGATTCTTACCTCTGTAGCGAGTGCCGATATCTTTGTGCTGTTTAAATGTGCCGGTCACTTGGGACAATAGTAAGCTGCACTGATGACACGGCATCTTATTGGTGTGCAGGGTGGAAAATCTCTGAAGAGCCGACATATTTTGAACCCTGGTAGCCGAGGAGAGTGGCTACCAACATCTAATTCGCAGGTAAGAATCTCCAGAAGCAGGTGGTCCCCAGAGCTGAAATTAATGGGGATTCAACTGCGGGGACCCCTTCTTCATGTATGTATGTATGTATGTATGTATGTATGTATGTATGTATGTATGTATATATGTGTAGAGGTATCAGTACCGTGTTAGCCGAGCTTCATTAATCAAAAAATAAATAGATGATACCGTTCTGTGGCTAACGAAATGCTTTTATTTGCGCGAGCTTTCGAGATACACTGATCTCTTCTTCTGGCGATGTTACAATTAATGAAGCAAGCAAAGGGTATACTTAAAAACAGTGTCTCTTGGAATGTTATCTGTGCTTGTCCCTCCCCTGTGTGTGGATGTGATTTATGGCTTGAGGTGTTAAATGGTTCCTGAAAGTTAGTGATGTGTGTGTATCTGTGTGAATATAAATGAATGGAGAGCCCACAGTGTATACAGTGCTTTACAAAAGGTGTGTGTGGAGTGGGAGTTAATATAAATGGTGTGGGAAGGTGAAGAAATGTGGGAGATTGTAGCATAACTAAAAGTGTGTGTAGATACTATGTTGTCCCTATTGGTGTATAGGGATGGAAAAACAAGGAGTATTAGTATGTGTAAGAGACAGCTGTGTGTGCATACATATAGCACCGTATGTACAGACATGGCCTTTAGCGCTCATGGGAAGAGAGTTCACTTGTGTCAGTAATGACTCATAAAATTTCGATCTCTGTTTAGGCCACCGCTAAGTGTCCCGAACAGTTGCATAAATTTGTATTCATGCAACCATCTCTCTTTCGGTGTTTTAAGATTACCTTTGAGTATAGCAACCCTCAGATCATTCACCTTATGGCCAGAGTCATAGAAATGTTCGCCGACAGGACCAACTCTTGTTCCGCGTGTGATTCTGTGGCGATGCAGGTTCATTCTCTTGTTTAGCCCCTGCCCGTCTCACCTATGTAGTAGCAGCCCCCTGGGCATTTCATGCACATGATGAGGACCACGACATTGCTGGAGGAACAGGTGAACCTTCCTCTGATTTTGTATTCCCGATTCCTGTGTGGTATTTGTATTGTGTCCGCTGTGTAGAGCATTGCACAGGTTTTGCATCTAGCGTCCTGGCATGGTTTCGTTCCGCATTCAGTTGTACTGCTGAATACTTTACTCCTCACCATAATATTCTTGAGATTATGAGGTTGTCTGTATGATAATAAGGGTGCTTCAGGGAAGACCTGTTGCAGTCTTGTATCTTCCTGGAGGATGGGTTGTAGTTCCCTGGTGATCTTGCGTAGGGCTCCTAGGTGTGGGTTATATGTGACCACCAAAGGTACCTTGTCGCTTGTCTCTTTCTGTTTGTATGCAAGGAGATCACTTCTTGGTTTTCTGGTGGCTTTGTGAATTTGCTGGTCTACAATTCTGTGGTTATATCCACGGTTTATAAAATCTGATCTCAAGGCTTTAATCCGCTGGTCTCTGTCTGCTGTGTCGGAGCATATCCGGTTGAATCGTATGGCTTGACTGTAGATGGTTGCATGTTTAGTGTGTGTCGGGTGGAAGTTGTTGTCCCTCAATTAGCTGGCTCTGTCTGTAGGTTTGCGGTATACAGAAGTCTGTATTTGGTTGTTCTTTATAGTAATGGTGGTATCTAGGAAATGTACTTCGTCCGGGGAATGGGTGAGATTGAGGTTGATGGTCGGGTGGAACGTATTGAAGTTGTCATAGAACTGTAGGAGGTCTTGTTCACCAGAGGTCCAAATCAGGAGGATGTCATTGATGTAGCGAAGGTATGTAAGGGGTTTCAAGTGACAGGTGGAAAGAGTCACTTTCCAGTTTTGCGCAGAACACATTGGCATACTGTGGCGCCATCCGAGTACCCATAGCGGTCCCGGTTGTCTGGAGGTATGTGTCATTTCCAAATGTGAAGTAGTTATGGGTCAGAATAAATTCGATGCAAGAGACACTGTTTTTAAGTATACCCTTTGCTTGCTTCATTCATTGTAATATCGCCGGAAGAAGAGATCAGTGTATCTCGAAAGCTCGCACAAATAAAAGCATTTCGTTAGCCACTGAACGGTATCATCTATTTATTTTTTGATTATATATATTTATATATATATATATATATAAATATATATATACAGTATATTACTGCAGTGGAAGTGCTGGGTGATAATGGTGAAAGGCGGGGTTACAGACATGTCTAAGACATGCAAATGAACATACAGTAATATTTCCATTTGCTATATGCTTTGCTTTGGAGGGTTTTTGTCAGTTTTTTGTACCCATCATAACTTAACTAAGTATGGTAAAACCTATCCTTGCTTAATTTTTGCATAGCCAGTATAACCAACCCCACACAGATGAGACCCATTAAGGTTCAAACGTCTGTCTGTGGGTGGGTTTGCTGGCTATGCATCTTAACCCTGGCTGTGCTCAAAGCTGTGACCATGCAGCAAGCTAGGGAAGCATGTTAATGGTTTTGAAGCAAAAGGTGGCACTGTATGCTCGTTTGCATGTCATTTCCCAGAATCCACTGCTGCAGTGGAAGTGCTGTGTGCTGGGTGATAATGATGAAAGGTGGTGTTGCAGACCTGTCTAAGACATGCAAATGAGCATACAGTAATATTTCCATTTGCTATATGATTTGCTGTGGAGGGTTTTTGTCACTTTTTTACCCACCATAACTTAACTAAGTGTATGTGTGTATATATATATATATATATATATATGCAAATACAGCTGTATGCTCATTTGCATGTCTTAGGCAGGTATATGGTATATATATATATATTATTTATTTTTATTTGTTTTTTTTTATATCACAAAAAATCTGCCACCTTGGATGCCTTTTTAAAGACACACTAGTCCCGCCTATTGTTCCTATAGTATGGCATCCGCAAAACACTTTTTGGCAGCCACGGTCACGGGACGTAACATGCAATGAAGTGCCGAGGGATTTTACTTTGTTTCCCATGGTCACGGAAAAAGAACGTCTTTCTATATCTGTATGCTTGAATCCATTGTTCAAAAAGCCATACTGTACATATTCATTTTTCACAAGATAGAAATAAGTAAGATAGTTATTTTAACAGTCATTCAATCTTTCTAAGGAAGCCGATTACACTGATGTGTTTATATACACAGATGCAGGATCGTTTCAGCAGTGGTTCCAATTGTGCGACAACACATGCAGCAAGCCCAGAGTTCACAGTAGAACTCTTATAATCGGAATTCCAGACTAGCTGTTTAGGCCGGGGGATAAGTTATTAGTGCTAGTACCTGCAGTAGAATGTAAGTTTTTGGCCACCTGGTGGGTCCCTACGAAGTCCTAGAAAGAGTAAGATAGGTCAATTATAGAGTTTAAAATCAGAGACGAACATGAAACACAGACAGAGCTCAATGCACATCCAGCGAAACTAAATAGTACAGTGCCTAAATATACATGTATTGATATCTATTAAATAAAATGGTCTTTTAGTTTAACATTTTGGCCAAATTGTTGTAAGCCCCTGAGCCACTGCACGGCAGACCATATCTCAAGGGTCCGTAAACTAATATAAATTCTTAATAACATGTGCATTGCCAGGAAGAATGATTTATAATAAATCTGTCAAAATTAGTTTCAAAGTTCTAAGTCTGATTGAAGCTTTTATTAACCTGTACATTACCAGGAAAAGCACTCTGTATTAGATTTGTCACAATCACACTGCAAGCAGGCAAGTTCCCCTGAGAGTGGGAGATGCTATGGAGTGAGCTTTTAACCATTTAAAAGTGGGAGGGGGTGAGCTTAAATTAGGTAGGAGGTTGCCACCGTCCAATCAACTAAGACCAGCTGAACAAGAATTGTAAGACATATATGTAGAGGGAGAAAGGGGGTGGCCCGGGATTAAAGGGGTTACACCCCATTTGGCCATACCCTGACCTCACCAGGGAGACAAGGGGTTAACTGGGCTGAGGTCCAAACATGTGATTTAACCCTTGTTATGACATGTAAATGTGTATTCCTCTGTTCCCATGCTTTATTGTAATATCTGGTTTAATCAGTGTCTGCATCACACACACACTAGAATCCAACCCGGGAGCACAAGGGTTAATAGTTGTTTAGTGATTATAGCCCTTTGTGTAATTTTCCCGCCTTTTCAGGCACCATTTTGCAGGGTCCCATAAGCCGCCATTGAGGCTCCATGTGTTTCAATGGCGAATCTTGCTGTTGGGTTCTGTTTCCTGTGAAGACCAGCAGATGGCGTCCGAGAGGAGGAGCGGCGGTTTCCCATTGTAAGTCAATGGGCCCATTGACTTCAAAGGAGAATCCTCGAAAGAGCTTTCCAGGAACGAGTTGGCTGCCGTCCAAACCGCTAAACCGCAAAGCGGATACATTTTAAATAGGAGAGCTTTGATCACTTAACAGTCAAGTTCAACGACAAGTGGCGTGGGAATAAACAGTTCTAGGGCACATAGAAATAAAATTATTTTTGCCCCTAGTTCCTAGACCTCCCCCCACTCGACCACAACCGGGTCCCCGTATCCTGGACCCCCGATAAGAGTCGAACCGAGAAGTGCGGGTCGCGCCATAGGTTCCAATGGCGGCGGCAGAAACGGCTCAGGAAAACGGCTAAGTGTCAAAAGCTGAAATTTGGGAATCCATAGCTCCGGTTCGGAGGGTCCAGAGGATCAGGGTTTGGGGTATCTGTAGTCACTGCTCCGGCATCGCTGCAGAACCATCCTTGACCCTCTTGGACCAACCCGACGGAGTATGGATCCCCTTGAAAGTTCGGCGTCGCCCCGTTGAAAGTCTATGACGGCGGATTCCCATAGCCGCCAACGGCGGCGGTTTGCCATTGAAAGTCTATGGCGGCGGAGCCCGTTGTTTTCAATGGGGATTTAGTGAAAAAACGTGATTTAATTTACAGTGGAGATTTTTGTATTAAAATGAGAAACGGTTTTAAGTGTATTTGTGTAACTTCGGTTCTGAAGGTCGTAGCAAGTCTCAAATTGGACCATAGGGTGTCCCAGTTCCGGCATTGAGAACTGGGAAGTTTGGACTTGCTGGACCCAACAGAACCGGATATTTTAATATGTTTGTGTTTTATCCTTCATACTGTGTTCCAAGGTATGGGTAAAACCCAGAGGAAATTCCTTTGCATACCAGGGTAGCATATAGCCAGAGAGGTGACCCAATGTCTAGGACTTAAGTATTGTTCAAAGGAGTTTGTCACCTCCACTGTTTACATGAGGGTGGAGATTACTCAAACCAGAGCAGTCTTTAAGTGTCCCATTTAACACCTTACAACAAAGAATATCCTGCCAGGAATCCAATCTGGTAGACTAGCTGGCATTCTTGATAAAGATGAGGGGCTACAGAAATGAGACCCCAGAGTTCTACTGCGCATGTACCAGCTAGCAGGGGGGCATGTATCAAAATGTGTTCCCACGTTAATGAGTGGCTAGAGTTAATTGAAGACCAATCACCTGTACTTAATGTTAAGGATAGGGTACAAAAGTTTTATAAACTGTTGTCCACCCTTTATCCTTTGTCTTCTGATATCATCTGAATTGTTACCTGATTGCGAGAGAATTGCTATGCTAAATACTTCTCATCCCCCAACCCCAAAGTAAGTGTACTTCTTGTCTGTTACTGTATTATTCGTGTGTTCACCTATCCAAAGGAATAAATATACTTTATTATATCTAAGCCTCGTTCAGTTCAAACCCAGTATTTTGTGTAAATTACAACCTTTGATAAGCTATCGTCACAATATAGAACACCCACAAGCTCATATTGAACCCCCAAAAAAGCCACATATATATTATAGAGTTTGCCAGCCCAGGAGGAGGAAGCCAGAACAGTTATATCATGTGAATCTCTTAAAGCCCTGGAAAGATAGGGATGCAGTGGTTGCTGTAGTTAAGACTATTCCTGTAAGGAATTGGGGAGCGCATCCTCCACGGCACATTCCCTCCTTACCTGATGTCTCACGCAACCCCGCTGTCCTTACAGTGCGCAAGCGCTCCCGCAGGAGCTTTCTAGATGTTGCGGAGTCTAGCTCCACCCCCCACTTGCGTTGTGCATCAGCGTCACGCGGCGCGCAAACGTGACGCGTGTGCACCGCTCCCAAGCTGCGTGTCAACTTTCTTTATCATGCCCACCTGTCTTCTGTGTCTCTCCTCCTATACGTGCCTCCGGAAAGGCCGTGCCTCCACTCGTGCCCCCCTCTCTCATTGGTCATGCTCTCCCATATATGCTCAGCTGTGCCACTTGCACTTTGGCTGAGCATAGTTCCAGTTAGCGCTGTTCTTCCACTTCCTGGTTCCTTGTCCTGCCTTGCCTTTACTCCTCGCTCCTTTGTTTCAGATTGACCTCCTGTGAACCGACCCGGCTATTACCTTGAACTCCGCACTTCTGGCTTACCGACCCAGTTTACCTCTGACATTCCGCATCTCTCCAATCCTGACCACGGTTTATGGACCTCTACGCTTCTACTGGCTCCAACCCCTGGCCATGGCTAAATGGACACTGACCCTTCTACCGGCTCCTACCTAAGACCTCAGCAAGTACCTAACCATTACTCTCTTCAATCCTTACCCGGCTGCCTGACCATCCGCACTCTAGACGTGCCCCCGTGGCTGTGGGTGGCATTTATACCCATTCCCACCTCAGTACTGTGGTCCCGCCTTGTTTGTGGTGAGCACAGTGGTTCAGTTCCTTCTAGGGAACCCCCTATTCCTGAAGTAATAATTGCTGACACCTTGTCTGGCCCTCAGAGACAAGAGGTAAAGAAGTTCCTTGTACACAATGCCCAAGTTTTCTCCCCTTTACCTGGAAGAAACTCTGTTATTGAGCATAATATCCATACAGAGCCTGGGAAGGTCAAACATGTTAAGCCCTATAGATTACCTGAGGCTTGTTAACAGACGGTTAAAAAGGATGCACAGAAAATGTTGGACCTCGTCATAATCGAGGAATCGTTCAGTAACTGGTCGAGTCCTATCGTACTGGTTCCTAAACTGGATGTCCTAAACTGGATGGCTCGATCAGGTTCTGCAATGATTTTAGGAAACTAAATGCAGTCTCCAAATTTCAAACGTGCCCTGTGCCCCATAGAATTCAGAGGGTGTACTTTCTTTTTCACACCACTACTGCACCGACACACTTTATTCGAGCAAATACCCAGTATGTACCTGGCAGATACCTGGAATGCGCCGCTCCTCACCTCTGACAAGCCCCGTTGCGTTTGCCTTCCCAGCCTGGGTTCATGCCTGGCTGATGGGCGGCTGATCTGTTAAATGATAATGATTAGGATTTAATAGGCTGCAATGCTTCGCGTGTCTACCAGATGGCATAAATTCATGAATTGTAATGCAGTATATATATATATACTGTGCAGTATTGCAGCCAGCAGGAATAAAATGCTTCAATCCCTGCCTGGAAAATAACCCAATATACTCGGGCAGAAAACAGTCACAAACCTCAATACACCCGGGTATACCCGAATTCGTGGGACTAGCCAAGCTCGAATAAAGTGTGTCGCCAGTGTATATATATATATATTAGAAAAAACAAACCGCGCTAATGAAAAATAGTGCACCGCAAACTGAAATATTAATACTTATAATAAAATGTATATTAAAGGCTGTACATAGAAAATGTATAGTTACAAGTCCAATCCTGAATGCACAGAGTATATGATGAAAGTCAAAGGGTTTGTAAATTGTCTTACTTCTTTTGTAGTGTACCTGTTGACTTGTGGTTGCGGCCTACATTACGTGGGTCGCACCACGAGACCACTCAGTATGAGATTTATGGAGCATAGGAGAAATGTCATTAATGGAGTCACAAATCATTTTGTCTCTAGGCATTTCTCCTTGGTTCATGACAAAAAAACTGATATTAAAATTATGGGGTTAGAGGCTATTCCTCCGCCTGTGCTGTCAGGTGAACACTTTAAGCTCCTTTCTAGGAGAGAATGCTATTGGAACTTTCGTTTGCATAGTTTAGTGCCCTTTGGTCTAAACGAGCAGTTAGATATTAGCACTATTGTATAGATATATTGAGGTCTTTCTTTTTGTGTTCAATTAATTAAAGGTCAGTGCATTCACTGTCCAAATTAGTTGTAATATATGATTATATATGGATATAGGTATCATTCACTCTCAGAAAGTTATTTTTAATTCTAGTCAATTTACTAGTTTTAAATATTTACTTTTTATTTGTAATTTTATAAAGAGCTTTTTAAATGAATATATATATTTATTATTTTAGTAGTAATGATGTGTATCTTGTATATATATATGTATGTATGTATGAGCATACAGTTATATTTCCATTTGCTATATATATATATATATGTGTGTGTGTGTGTGTGTGTGTGTGTGTGTGTGTGTGTGTGTGTGTGTGTGTGTGTGTGTGTGTGTGTGTGTGTGTGTGTGTGTGTGTGTGTGTGTGTGTGTGTGTGTGTGTGTATATATATATATATATATATATATATATATACTAGCTGAGAGACCCGGCGTTGCCCGGAATTTAAATAGATAAAATAAATTTCCCGCTAGGAGGGGGAGGGGGGGGACGACAGTGGTGGGGGGGGAATTAAATAGATAAAATAAATAGATGTTGTTTAAAATAAGAAGTATAATTTTTAGTTGTTCCAGTTGGAGCAAACATATAAAAACAAACCCACAACTGCACTGCGTGAGTAATAAATGTAGGCCAACTACACACTGACTGAGAAACTTCTGATCTGATGTCAATAAGGGGCGGAGGCAAAAGGATAGTAGGCATGAAATGACAGTGAGGAGATTCTCACAGCAGCCATTTTGTGTAAAGACAGATTCATTTCTACATACATAATAATAGCATGTGAAAGCAAATAAATAACAATATTTGTAGGCATTCAATGACAGAGAGGAGATTTTCACAGCAGCCATTTTGTGTAAAGACAGATTCATTTCTACATACATAATAATAGCATGTGAAAGCAAATAAATAACAATATTTGTAGGCATTCAATGACAGTGAGGAGATTTTCACAGCAGCCATTTTGTGTGAGGGCAGATTAATTTCTACTAAACATATGTTATTTTTATTCCCTTTTCAGTTAAGCAAATAAATAACAATATGTTTAGGCATTAAATGACAGTTAGTGAGGAGATACTCACAGCAGCCACGTAATATTGTAAAATGTACATTCCAACTTATCCCTTTAAGAAGAAGTGTACCTGTTCCGGTGAGGAGAGGCAATTCAGCGGGCACCACGAACATTATTCCAAAATAATCCAACATTAAAATGCAAACACAAATGAAAAGCCAGAAATAAACAATTTAAAAAACAAATGACCAATAAACATGTGAAATACATAAAAGCAAGCATTTGTCAAAACAACCATTTCTTGTCCCTGTATATATGTATGTATATCCATAAAGAGACATACATACAGTATATACAGTACATACATACATACATACATACACTGGCAATAAATGGTCATAAAAAAAATACAATCACATTAAAAATAAAATTTAAAAACGTGTAAAAATAAAAGAACATACATTCAATATTGATCATGTCTTTAGAAGTGTTGCCCCTCCGAATCCTGGGGAATCAGCAAGCTCTCCTCCGGTGACATCACAGAACACAATCCAAAGCCATCCACGATGAAGATCCGGACCAGGTAACAAATTCTTCCTTCTTTCATGTGGTATCACCTTCTTCTTCTTTTATCTGTGACCCTTTCTTTCTTTTCTGTATCTTCTTTCTAAATGTGACGTCACAGGCCATATTTAAGGCCGTCACAGCTCATTTGAGCTCAAGAAGCCAGCGAGGCAACGTCGTGGATTTAACATGGGGTTGGATTGACAGATGAAGAAAGAAAAGAAAGAAAGAAGATAAAGAAAAGAAAGAAATGGTCACAGATGAAGAAAGAAGAAGGTGACATCACATGAAAGAAGAATTTTGTTACCTGGTCTGGATCTTCCGGATGGTGTTGGATTGTGTTCCGTGATGTCACCGAAGGAGAGCTCGCTGATTCCCCGGGATGTGGAGGGCCAAAGCTTCTAAAGGTAAGAATGTATGTATTTTTACAGGTTTTGGATTGGATTTTTCTATTTTTATGTTTTTCAATGCCCATTGACTGCCAATGTATTAATCTGTACCTGTTTAGAGTACAGATGAATACAGTATAGCCAATGCATTTTTGGCAAATGCATTTCTTCTATTGACTGTTATATTTTCTATGTATGTTTATTGTTTTAATTAAAAGTGTGTTTAATTGTGATGGCTTGTTTTGATTTGTATTTTTTTTCAGATTGTTGGTCGTTTTTATTTAATGATGTAATTTGTTGGCGAAAGGTTTAATTTATGTGTTGCTTAGTCGATCATGCCAAGGTAGATTTAGGTCCCACATTAGAAAGAGATGAGTAACAGACTTTAACATTTCCCCTTTTACACTTTACAATTCCCGCTTGCACATGTTCACTTACAGAAGGAAAATATCACTGTTTGTCTCTTTAGCAATTGCTTACGGGGAAGTTCGATTTTAGCTGAAACAATTTAGAACACAATGAAATTTTATCTTGGATCGTAAAATTGCCATTTCAGTTGAAGAGGCTGTGACTCCCGGGAATAAGGAATTAAAAGAATCTGAACATTTGTTAACCACTTGACCTCTGATCTGTAATGAAAAATAAGCCTTGTTGTTTGTATCTGTCAGGACTTTGCATGCTACCTGTGAAAGACAGAAGGACATCATACCATGTTTCTAAACGTTACCGTCCAATTAAACACTTTGTCCTGTCTCTAATTAGTCTTAGTCTCCTACCTTGTGACTGCAGTGTTTTTCTAATCTCTGTATGCAGGTGAGACATGTAAGTGTGCAGCAATCTTCAAAATATATTAATTCTTACAAAAACAGAAGTAGCAGCCATTACTGCCACGTTGCAGCGGGACATATAACACAACAGCAGCAGCAGACACCATTGTAATGTCACATATTTTGCCCCCTGTACACCAGTTTATCTGGGGAGGCTCTATTAATCACTCCTTGATAAAGTGTATGTTTACACGAAACGCGTAGGAGGGTGTTAACCTCCACTTTTAGATGGATTAAATAAAGAAGATTTTTTACAATACATTTGCTTGGGACCCACTATGGCGGTGCGCTGGTTTGTTTCTTTTTTTCTATTTGCCTTCTGAGACCAGCATCTCCCTACCAGGCTGCACGCCTCCACAGGACATTGGAAAAGGGGATTTTGTGAGTATCATTCATTACTGAATACTTATTGTGAGTCCAGGAACCATCCCAATGAGGGCTTGATTGAGGTTAGGTTATTTTAGCCTTTTTCTTGCCCTTCAGGGATTATTGGTTCTTCTGGGGACTTTACTTCAATTTTCTCACATACCCTCATGTCCTATATTGTTCATCTGTTTATTGCAATCATACAAGGAATCAAGCATTGAGCGACTTTATCACTTCAATTGTTGTTCTATTAATCAAAGGCCCAGATCCCCAAGCTCCATTATTGATTTAGCGAGATGATCACTAATGCAGTTTTAAGTGCTGTTTTCAGCAGTAACAAGCTTTTGCGCTGCCATAACTGCTGTTAATGCTAAAGATATGTACAGATGCAGCAGCCATTTGATTATTTCTCGGTGCCATTTTCGTAAAGTCTGCTGTATTCCAAGCGGCATTCACTCGTTAATCTTCCTTGACAGCTGTCAATTACACGCATGTTTACCATTGTTGATTTTCCGTGATTAATGTGATTGTGATTTGTTTGGGTGCAGTTCTGCGTGTTTCCGCCATATGGCAAAAGTGAATCCCTTTGCACAGGGCAACCAGTGAGTTGTGTGTAGTCGATTTGCAGGTGTTTAAAAATGAGATAAAAGAGTGGCCACAACAGTCATCCATTGTAAATTGATCTTCCTCGCTGAAGACGTTATCAAATGTAGACGTTTCATAATTAAAATCACCACAATATACACAATGCTTGTCCTTGTAATGCGTAGCTCACCACAAACGAGGCGCGACCGAGAGGCTGAGGTATGGAATTGTATAGAACGCCAACCACAATCGCGAGGGCGCGTCTAGAGTGTAGGATAGTCATGCAGGCCGGATCAGGGTAACAGAAGGCAGCGTAAATGAGGTACTTGCCGGATCTTGGAGTATAAAGCAGCGGATCGTTGGGGTACGTAGCCAGGGTCAGGGTTGGAGAGCGTAGAGTAGTCGTGGAGCCAAGCCAAGGTCAGTGCAGGAGAGAGCAGCGTCATCATGGTTCCAAAGCCAGGGTCAGTGCAGGAGAGAGCAGAGTAGTTGTATCCAAAGCCAAGGTAAGTGCAGGAGAATATCACAGAGTAGTATCCAGGCAGGGTCAGGCAGCAGGGTTCAGGCAGACAGGAACTAATGATGAGTGCAGTGTCACACAAACAGAGGTTATGCTCGGCAATGACTGGGAGCTCTGAGAGCATATTTATAGGACCTCCCACCAATGGGAGGCAGCCAGGAAGCAGGAGTGCAGTACAGGATATCCAAAATGTAGTGTGTGTTGCACAGCAGCAAAGAACAGGTCGTGTGGCAATAAGAGAATAGTTTATTTAAGCTGCATTAAAAAACGGTGGAGAGTACAACACTCCTATGCCTTTTGTGCTGTGAGGCACTTTAACTCCTTGATAAAGTGCCTCACAGCACGAAACGCGTAGGAGTGTTGTACCCTCCACTTTTTTTTTTTTTCAACTTCAGTTTTATTGGTGTTTCTTATACATACATTATGCCACAAACCATTGTGAAGTACACCATCTTTTTTTTTCCTTTTAACAACAAATAAAGTGTTTGTACATAACATATATTAGGGACTACATACAAGATTGGACATGACTTACAGGACACACGAGACAAAAAGGGCCTGGGGGGGGCGGAGGGTGGGTGGGGGTGAAGGGGCGGTGGACGGAACCGGTGCATCTTTTGCTTGGGTTTTGGTTCCTTTTTGATTTCTTGCATCGTTTTGTTTTATAATTCTCCAAGGGACTTTCCACCTATTTCCTGCTCTTCTCTTGCCCTCGTGTAGTCAGAGCTATTGTCCGCTTCAGGCCTACCTGTCCGTCGCTATGTGGTGTCAGATCTCTTACCTTCAAAGTAGAACGCATTTGTGGCTATCATTGAAGCATTAGAGCAGCATCCACCCCTGGGATATCTGTCTGGGCCAGCCATGGGGTCCAGACTTTTAGGAAATTTAGGCCGGTGTCATTAACTAGACTCGTTAATTGTTCCATCCGGCAGACATGCCAAATCCTGTTTCTGATTTTAGGGATGATTGGTAGTTAATTTTGCTTCCATAATGTTGCGATCTCGCATCTTGTGGCTGTTGAAAAATTCGCGATTAATTTATGCGTCGCATTTGATAGACCCTTGTATCCGCCTGCCCAGCAGGAACACCCACGGGTCCAGGGGGATCCCCAAATTGAGTATCCTTTGTAACCATTCTCTAATTTGTTCCCGAACCGGGACCACTTTTGTGCAGGACAACAGCATGTGTTGCAAATCCGCCACCTCCCCGCAATGCTTTGGGCAGAGCGGGGAGTAGCCCCTGAAAAAATTTAGCTAATCTTCATGGGGTGTAATACCATCGCATAAGGACTTTATATGTGTTCTCCTTTAATGTGGTGCATATTGAACTTTTTGCTGCTGCTTGTAGGATCCTGTACCATTCCTCGTCCTCTAAAGTCTCTCCTAAGTCAGATTGCCACTATCTGATGTAACTAAGGGCCTCATGCAGTAAGCACCGAAAAGCCGTTTATCGCCATTTTCTCGCCAATATTGCCTTTCAGATTCAGTAAGCGCTGATAAGATCCAAAAATCAGCATTTTTTTGCCGAAAAAAACTTTTCGGCAGCTGGCTGCCGATAAGCCAATTTTCGCCCTTTTCGGCACTTTCTGAAACCGGCTAAATTCTAGTAGCCCCGATCAGTTTTTCGCTGTTGATCGGAACACTAGAATTTAGATTTTTACGGCAATCCAGCCCGCCAACTAAAGTTGGCAAGTTGCTGGGGGAGAAGCATCGGCAAGGTCGACACTTAGAAAAAATCAGGCCTTTTTCCTGCCTGGGATTATACCGGGGGTCTCCGGAGCTGATACCCATTAATACCAGCACCGGAGCCCCCTGGCATGCATCCGAGGCAGGAAAAATGTATTTAAAGGCCACTTCATGACCTTAGCGGCTAGCGGGGAGTTACCCGCGGGCCTGCAGTACCAATTCTGTGCCCCCCCAAATTAATTTAAAAACACATACATACTTATAAAGAAATAACCCCCCACCCCCTAACACCTACAGTATAGTAATGGGCACAATTACTATTATCCACAAAGGGATAATAGTGCATTTGCCCATTTAAAATACATAACGAACAATAAATACATTAAATACATATTGCACTCACCCTTGTCCGGCTGCCACGATGAAGGCCATCCTCATCTTCATCACCATCCATGCCCCCTCCGATGCTGCAAAACATAAACAAGAATAAAAACAGCCAATGTAATGTTCCCTAACCCCTTAATCACCATAGCGGTTATTAACCGCTAGTCATTAAGAGGTTAACCCACCCTCACCCACCACTCGGGAGGCCTAAATACCCTCCCTCACTAACACCCCACCCACGTGAGGCCTAACCACCCTCACTCACCCAATACCCAGCCGGGAGGCCTACCCATATACCCCCTTCCCCGACCCCCAGTACCCATAATAAAAACAATACACAGCCCCACAATAAACATCATTCTATTTATTAAATACATAACCCACCCCCTGTCCCCCCCCATAAATCCATGATTTATTATTTTACATACAGAGTTAATACCCCAGGCCCACGGGAGTCCCCGGTGGGCCTGACGGGTCACCTCACAGACCTCACAGTAGCCCAGCACCATGTTTCAAACAGGGTCTGGAGGCCTACGGGTGGTCCCCGCCAGGCGCCGTGGTCCACCAGGTGGTCTCCACAGCTCACCGTGGACCACAATGGGGTCCCCACGGGTAGGCCCGCCGATGTCTGGGGGGCCCCGGGTCAGACCCACAGGTGTCTGAGGGGCCTCGGGTGGTTCCTATTTGGGTCTGGGGGCCCTCGGGTTGTAACTACGGGTCCACGGTACCCCCACAGATGTGGGGCCACCGGTTCTTCCCCGCAGGTGTCCCCTGTGGACCCGGCAGCTGTTTAACCGTGAGAAGCCCGAGGAGACCGCAGGTGGTGTCTATAGGTCCCCCGCAGACCTGAGGAAACAACCCTGTATGTAAAAAAACATAAACATGTCCTATACACTACCGACACACTTTATTCGAGTGTGGCCGATACCGCAAGCCGGGAGATTTCCCGGCTTGCTAGTGGCCGCCCCTCGGCGTGCCGCGCGTCATAGACGCGCGGTCACGCGTCATCGGGAGCGTGCGCCCCCTGCACGCGTGTCCAGGGGTTCCCCGAGGGAGCCCTGGTGTCCCGCGATCGCGGGACAGCGGCAGGGGGTTCCGGGGGACCCGGCGGACCCGGCAGCGGTAGGGAGAGCGCCCCGATCGGAGGGCGCTCTTCCGCTGCTTCGGCGCGCGCCCGTCACACTCGGGCGCGCGCCAGGCTACTGCTGCGGCACAGAACGGGCAAATGCTCGAATAAACTGTGCCGCAGCAGTACATTAAAAACATCAATCACCCCCCCCCCCCCCCCCCCAACACATACAGTACAATAATGTGCAAAATAACTATTATCCAGATAGGGATAATAGATTATTTGACCATTATTAAACACATTAACTAGCATAATAAAATAAATAAAGTTCTACTGACCTTATCAATAAGAAGCCCCCTCACCAGCAAATTCTGTGTCCTCCATTGCCAACAAAATACATAGCCAATACATTGCAATTACATTCTGATATCAATTAACCCCTTAATCACCGTATCGGATAATAACCGCAAAGGTAATTAAGGGGTTAAGCCACCCTGGCCCGATACCCACCCTTCACCAATTCATTTGTACAGTAGCTTCATCATGCAACTATACATATATATATATATATATATATATATATATATATATATATATAATATATTACACATGATGAACCAATATACAAAGAAATGTTTAAGGGTTAACAAAAACATGCAGAAATAAAAATACCACTTCTCCATTGCAGCCACAGTAAAACAAAATCCTATTTTCTATTAAAATCATTCTCATCTGCCAATCAAAAGCCGTGGGCCATGAAAACGATGTGATTTTGGGGGAAACAATTAATTTTGATGACGTCATTTAAAGGCAATGACGCCAACCAATCAGAATGGCTGTGCTTCATTTGCCTTTAAGATGACGTCATGAAAAGAAAGATGGCCACACTCACATGGTACGGTAGCCAATCAGAGCGTGGGAAATACATCCCAACTCTGATTGCTCTAGTACCATGTGACAGGCTTTAAATGACGTCACATCCGTTCTCCCCAAAGCCTCTGTCACATGGTCTACTAGAGCCAATCAGAGTAGGGATATAGTTCCCACGCTCTGATTGGCTACCGTACCATGTGAGGCCGGCCATCTTTCTTTTTATGACGTCGTCTTAAAGGCAATTGAAGCACAGCCATTCTGATTGGCTGGCGTCATTGCCTTTAAATTACGTCATCAAAATAATTTTTTTACCCCAAAATCACATGGTTTTCACGGCCCAATCAGGGCCGTGGGAACCATATGACGATAATGTGACGTCATAGGTCTATAAAAGCCTATGTCGTCTCATTTTGAAGGCAGACGCCGAGGAGGACGGACCTCCGGAAGAAAGAAGAGGACCGGGGCGTGGCAGCAGACCCCCAGAAGACCCCAGAAGACCCCAGAAGAACAAGAAAGAAGATGGAAGAACACAGATCAAGATCTCGTTGATGCTTTGGATTAGAAAAAAAAGTCTTGGTTTATTTATTTATGTTTTTTTATTTTATGGGTTCCTGTTGCTGTGCGTGGATTGGTTCGAGAGCTTGGTGTTCAACAGGAGTCGGAGAGTTGGGCAGCTAATGGTAAGTTAACAAAAGAAATGTATTTTTTTTTAACTTTAACTGTTTTTTGTAATTTATTATATGTGATACTATTTTTTCCCATTCTCATTTTTTGCCACTGTATGTATGTATGTATGTATGTCTGTATCGATATATACATACAGGGTAAGAAATGATTTGGTTGGAAATGCTTGTTTTGCACTATTGAAATGTATTTTGATATGCTGCTATTATTAAATGTGTGTAATGTAATTTTTAATTAGATAGATGTCATTTTTGGTGTTGTATGCTGTACTTTAGGTCAGGGTGAGGCTTGCTTTTTTATAGTGGGTTTTTTTGGTACTACTATTTTGTCAGATGTTAACTTTGTTGGATAATGGGTTTGTTTAACGATTAAAAGAGTTAATTGTGTAATTGATTTGGAAGGTATTTTAATTGTTTTGGGATTTGATTAAATAATGGTAATTTATTTCGGTTGCATTGCTTGGTTTAAATAGTATACTTGTTTGGATTTCATTGTATTTTCTTTTGAATATTTTATATTTAACATTGATTGGCAGAGTGTCCATGGTGCACAGATTTTATGCATTATGTATACAATGTAAATTCAATGTTTTGATTGGAATTTGATGCTTTTGATTGGCAGATGAGAGTGATTTTTATTAGGAAATAGGATTTTGTTTTACTGTGGCTGATATGGAGAAGTGGTATTTTTATTTCTGCATGTTTTTGTTAACCCTTACACATGTCTTTGTATATTGGTTCATCATGTGTATTTATGTATGTATATATATATATATATATATATATATATATATATATATATATATATATATATATATATATATATTAGACATACGTTACCGTTCCAAGGTCTGGTGAAGCAAGAGACAGCATTCAATTGTAGAAAACTTCACAAAGTGTATTGGTGAAAATAGTGGTACATGAAGAAACCCATTGTTATATATGTATGTATATATATATATATATATGTAGTATCCAGGGTAATCCTGAAGACAGCACACCGCAATAGTAGTCCAAAAAAATGTGTATTGTGAACACAGGGCCCTGTGTTCACAATACACATTTTTTTGAACTACTATTGCGGTGTGCTGTCTTCTGTTATCAGGATTTCCCTGGTTACTACATGTCTCTACTTTCATTATGGGACAAGCAACTGCCTTCTGACAAACATGAGTGCAAATCTCCATACCAATGACATATATATATATATATATATATATATATATATATTAGACATACGTTACCGTTCCAAGGTCTGGTAAAGCAAGAGACAGCACTCAATTGTGACCTAGGATACATGTCCGGTCTAAACTTCAAAATTTATTTCTAAACTCTGTACTAAATTTAGTTTGGACTATCATGTTGCTCTCTTCCACGCTGTTTCTACTATATAGGGAGATCCATATATCTAGAAGATTTCCCTTGTTGGAGGAATTCATGCAAATTAGCAAACACATTAACCTCTAATCTACGGGGTATTAGATAAGCATGCCTAGTTATTATACTCATTACCCAATATTGCTATATAAATTTAATTGGTAACATAAGAATAATTTGTAATGGATTATTGCTTAATTCAATGATGGATTTTTTGATCCACAAACAGCCCAATTAAGATATATTCAGTTTATTTATTTATTATATCAATATAAGTTAACCAATTGTTCAGAAACTATTCAACTCTTCATCATTAATGTTTGTTATTAGATCTACCCTCCTCAAGCCATACCTATTAAGTGTTAACTAGTATTAATATCATCTCTGTATAATCAGTTCAATTGGGGTATTTTGATATCCCTAGATACACCCTGTGGTCCGTATAATCAAGTAAGGACATCAATTGTAAGTTTGTTTTAATATTTTAATATATAAACACAAATATGAATGTCATTAATTTTATATTATGTCATTGTGTGTTGGCAAATATCTATTTGTGGAGATCTATTATTAGGTGTTCACATATGTACACAATTTGATTATTTAGTTATGCAGATTGCCTACACACTGTTTGCCTGTTAATCAATCCAGCTAATTGGACTCGTGGGTATATATATATGCCATACTACACACCCAGGGCCCTTCCCCTGATGAAGTCAGTCCATCTGATGAAACGCGTAGGGAAGGTGTGCAGTGTATCTTCCTAGACACTTGCTTCAGAACTGCTCAGACACTATACCGATCCGGTATCATCTACCATCTATGTGACGTCATCCGCTGGTGTGCCGCATCTACCATCCCCGGTGGGAACCAAAAGATCATCGTTGGTGTTGTACCCTGGGAGAGATCATTTGCGGAGTGCCTATGACGTTAGTTCCTGCAGGCGGTGAGCAACAAAGGCAGCATTGGATCCAGTGGTGTCACGGACTCATCACAGCAGCGAAGCAGTGTTTCCTGGTCCTAGGAGCATGAGTATATCTCATAACATGCTTGTATTTGTTCTATGTTTGTGAGTTCATTTTTATTGAGATTTTTGGGAATTAAATATATCGATTTTGCACAGTAATGCACTAGGATTTGGCGCTTCTTTTTCTTCTATTTTTATATATATATATATATATTTATATATATATATATATATATATATATATATATTAGACATACGTTACCGTTCCAAGGTCTGGTAAAGCAAGAGACAGCACTCAATTGTAGAAAACTTCACAAAGTGAATTGGTGAAAATAGTGGTACATGAAGAAACCCAATGTTTCGGTCCTCCAAAATGGGACCTTCCTCAGGGTAACACCTGAGTGCTATCTTGCTTTACCAGACCTTGGAACGGTAACGTATGTCTATATTATCCATATGGGGCAAGCACCTACAGCCTATCAGCACCTAAGGAGTGCCAACTGTTCTATTTGACTATATGTATATATGTATAGTTGCATGATGAAGCCACTGTACAAATGAATGGGTGAAGGGTGGGTATCGGGCCAGGGTGGCTTAACCCATTAATTACCTTTGCGGTTATTATCCGATAAGGTGATTAAGGGGTTAATTGATATCAGAATGTGATTGCAATGTATTGGCTATGTATTTTGTTGGCAACGGAGGACATGGAATTTGCTGGCGAGGGGGCTTCTTATTGATTAGGTCAGTAGAACTTTATTTTTTTTATTATGCTAGTTAATGTGTTTAATAATGGGCAAATAATCTATTATCCCTATCTGGGTAATAGTTATTTTGCACATTGTTGTACTGTATGTGTTGGGGGATTGATGTTTTTAATGTATAGGACATGTTTATGTTTTTTTACATACAGGGTTGTTTCCTCAGGTCTGCGGGGGACCTATGGAGACCACCTGCGATCTCCTCTGGCTTCTCATGGGTAAACGGCTGCTGGGTCCACGGGGGTCACCTGCGAGGAAGAACCGGTGGCCCCACATATGTGGGGGCACCGCGGACGCGTAGGGACCACCCGAGGGCCTCCAGACCCCTGTAGGAACCAACTGAGGCCCCTCAGACACCTGTGGGTCTGACCCGGGGCCCCCCAGACAGTTGCGGGCCTTCCCATGGGGACGCCATTGTGGCCCACGGTGACCTGCAGAGACTACCTGGTGGACCACGGCGCCTGGCGGGAACCAGCTGTAGGCCTCCAGACCCTGTTTTAAACATGGTGCTGGGCTACTGTGAGGTGACCCGTCAGGCCCACCGGGGACTCCCGTGGGCCTGGGGTATTAACCCTATATGTAAAATAATAAATCATGTATTTATGGGGGGGCACAGGGGGTGGGTTATGTATTTAATAAATATAATGATGTTTATTGTGGGGCTGTGTATTGTTTTTATTATGGGTACTGGGGGTGGGGGAAGGGGGTATTAACCCCAAGGGTATGTGGGTAGGCCTCCCGTCTGGGTATTGGGTGAGTGAGGATGGTTAGGCCTCACTGGGTGGGGGGGTAGTGGGGGAGGGTATTTAGGCCTCCCGAGTGGTGGGTGAGGGTGGGTTAACCCCTTAATGACTGTAGCAGTTAATAACCGCTATGCTGATTAAGGGGTTAGGGGACATTACATTGGCTGTTTTTATTTGTGCTTATGTTTTGCAGCATCGGAGGGGGCATGGACGGTGATGAAGATGAGGATGGCCGGACATGGATGAGTGCTATATGTATTTATTGTATGTATTGTTCTTTATGTATTTTAAATGGGCAAATTCACTATTATCCATATGTGGATAATATTAATTTTGCACATTACAATACTTTATGTGTTAAGGGTGGTGTATTTATGTGTTGTAATTTTTTTTGGGGTGCACTGAATTGGTACTGCAGGCCTGCGGGGAACATCTGAGGGCCACCGCCGGCCTATAGTATCATTGCTGTGCATCCATAAATGTGATATATGTAATGGGGGTGTAGGGGTTGTTGGGGGCACAGGGGGTGTATGTTGTTTATTGCAATGTTTATTGGGGCAATTGTCCCCAATAAACATGCTATTATGCCTTAACCCCTTCATTGCCTTAGCAGCTATCCGCTATGGTAATAAAGCTGCATTAATGTATTTTAATAATATTGAGCGGGAGTAGGGGATCCCCTGAGCTGAAGCGCATTGATTTCTGGCTCAGGGACCCCCTGCTTTCCGAGTTACAGGCCCCGGTATGGGGCATCGGTGCCAGTGTCAACGCCATCTTTATAGCGGGCACGTCGCGTATGGGATGCTATAAAGATGGCGGCTACACTGGCACCTGATGACCCATACCGGGGCCTGTAACTCGGGAAGCAAGGGGTCCCTGATCCACAAATCAATGCGGTTCAGCTCAGGGGACCCCCTGCTCCCGTACACTATTATTAAAAATACATTAATGCTGCTTCATTACCATAGCAGATTGCCGCAAAGATAAGGAATGATTGTTTATTTATATGTGTAGATGTGCAGAGGGTCTCCGGAGCTGAACCGCTTTGGTTTTAGGTCCGGGGACCCCCTGCTTCCTGAGACACAGGCCCCTTTATGGAGTGCCGGTATCCCTCTGCTATGTTTACATTCCGCGGTCACATGATCGGGACATTTAAATGCAGAGGGATACCGGCACCTCATAAAGGGGCCTGTATCTCGGGAAGCAGGGGGTCCATGGACCTGAAACCAATGCGGTTCAGCTCATGAGACCCCCTGCACATGTACACTATGAATAAAATTTGATTTGAATTTTTTTTTATTTTGCCGATGTTGGCGCAGAGAGATTGGCCGATCTCTCTCTGCTGCAGGCAAATCTCGGCAGGGGACGGCGTAACGCCAGGTTATCGGTAAACAGAACAAATAGAAAAAACAAATAAGTGCGCACTAAAATATATACTTAATACAAAGTGTTAATTGTGATGTCAATTTAAATTAAAAAAACACACCCCACCATGTGGAAAAGGTAAATAAATATATACCAATGTAGATGAGCGTCTGCTGCTGTGTAAAGGGTAGCCCAAGACCCTAGAATCTAGTAACAAAAAAACAAACAAAGCGCACAACACTCATCGTGAAAAATGTAATAAACTATGTTTATATATAAGGTGTTTCAAGGTTATGCGTACATAAAGGTAGATTAATCAAGCATAGAGCCACAGAGTGGCAGTTACCAGCGTCTGCAACCAGGAACCACCAGAGCTTCACTCTCCTTTCCACCTACAGGTAGGTGAAATGCCAGATAATTGATGACTCTGACACAGTCTCAATGTCCTGTAAATGGCGTCAATGTGCTTAGTGGATTCTGGGGAGTGGTTGTCCTTTGCAAACAAGTAGTACACAGGTTCCTCTGCAGACCTCACTGTGTTTCCCGATCAGTCAGGCAGCGTGACGGCGTGGTCCCGCGGGCCCTTCTGTGACATCAGAGCGCCCGCTCTGCTTTGAGTAACAGCGTCTGCCAGTAATGATTCAGACCTCACTTGGCAACCACAGAGGCAGGCAACAGCGCGGCACATGCGCAGAAGAGGAAATCAACTCGGTGTTCAGCAACCCATTTGACAACAATAAAATACACCTTGGAACATGAATAATAAAAATATATAGGTTGAATGGTATCTCTCCTACGTGGCGTTTCGTAGCTCAACAGGCCACTTCTTCAGGGAATAAAACACATGATATCTGTATCAGAGTTTATACCATTCAAAACCATATGATTGGTTAACAATTTAGTAGTATCAACGAATCACTATGCACCATGCTAATGCAGTACAGCTGCAAAATCAGAGCTGCCTAAAAAAAAAAAAAAACATTTTATTTTTAATACTTAAAAAGCTGCATAAAACACAATACTAAAATTAACCATAAAAATAACAAATGGTAAAGATTTATATCTGAAAGAAAGAAACAAGAATTAGTTCCGAAGCAGACATGAATTATTTAAATGACAGAATCAATACAAGGACCATATATCCACATCCTCATTTAAACCTTTAGAGGTGTGTGATTCTAATTTGTAAATCCAGAATGTTTCTTGGATAGAGAGATTCTTAATTCTATCACCACCTCTCCTCCCTAAGGGGACAGTGTGTATACCCTTAAATCTAAGGGAAGATGGGTCTTTTTATGGTGTACAGAGAAATGCCGAGTTTCAGTTCAGCAGCAATCTTAGCTCTTTATGAAGAGATACGTGGAGATTTAGATTTTGTGACAGCCAGAGGTCGTGCATTCCCTGGGCTTGTTAAAATGCTGTGCTCATTACATTATCTTGCTTACGCGTCATTCCAGACAACTGTGGACATAGTGGGTGGGGTCTCGCAATCTACATTCTCGCGGGCCTTTATCCAGTTTCTATGTGGACTGAATAGACACGCTAGGAATTATATTCATTTTCCTACAGAGCACACAGAGTGGCTGGAAGTCAGGAATGGCATTTATACCATAGCTGGGATACCATGTGTGATGGGTGCAATAGATTGCACCCATGTTGCTTTGATCCCGCCTAGTCAGAGTGAGCATGCTTACCACAACCGTAAGCACTACCATTCCCTGAATGTACAGGTGGTATGCGATGCCACGATGAAGATTATGCATGTGGTAGCCAAATTCCCTGGTTCCTGTCACGATTCCTCTATCCTGAGAAACTCATCAGTCTTCCATGCTTTCGAAGAAGGCTATTTTGGACCTGGTTGGCTGGTGGGTGAGTACATATTATGATGTGTTAACAAACAACTCTAGTTTTTCTATGAACTGTTGAATGTAATAATGTTAACACAAATTGTATTATATTTGTGCACAATGGATTATAGGTGACTCAGGATACGGAATTAGGCCGTGGCTGTTGACCCCGGTGGCAAACCCTCAATGTGAAGCAGAGGAGAGGTATAACGTGGCACATATATCTACACGATCCGTCATAGAGAGAACATTTGGGCTTCTCAAGACACGATTTAGGTGTTTAGATAGAACTGGTGGGGCACTTCAATATAAGCCTGCTAAAGTGTCAGATATTCTAATTGCATGTTGCATTTTGCACAATCTGGCACTCCGCAATAATTTAGAAACCGACATACGTCAGGCCTTGGAGGAGGAGCATCCCGTACATTTACCAGCTGACAGTGAGCAAACAGCCAGTGGTTTGGAGACACGTCGGAATGTCATAAACACCTATTTCTCATGTAAGCAAATACATTTATGTTCATAGTACTACATATATGTAATAATTCATTGTAATGATAAATACATGTGTCCAAATACCAATCACTTAGGAAACAGATGAATATGGTTCTCACACCTTTCTCTTCTCTGCTGTGTGGACAATTGCATGTGGCACCGGTATGTCATTCATCAACAGGTTTTATTATACTTCTTACCACTAAAAGGTGTTATGTGTACGTCAGGAAATAATGTGTACTAAATCTATATTTTCTGTACATGCTCTTTTTGGTTATGCATACACAATAAACCTACTATGTCGATAGGCAATAGCTAGTGCAGTATGGTTACTTAAATTTTTTCTTTAGGAGTGTGACATGTGTGTCACAATGAAGTGTACACTATTGTCTATTTAAGATCATATTTGACGTATTGTAGATTTTGTTTCATATCACATACAAAATTGTCACTTCTGTGTGTTGCTTACCTCAATGAACATGTCATGACAATGATTTATATTCATTCATGTTTTCTTTTTCAAGGTATATCACTCCAAGGACTGCTCATGGTATGTATTTGAATTCATATCTGTCATAAGATGTGCTAACCTCGATACAGGTATAGTTACAGGATGTATAGACATAACATTATGAAAAAGATGTGACAATTGAAACATGTCGTTTCTGTATTGTGTCCTTGCGTTTATCTACACTTGGAGGTTATTGTGCATTGTGTTTTAGAATCATTACGTACATTACATAACATGTAATTTTGGCAACCTAACAACATACATTCATGCACATGAGCGCTGTTAACACTCAATGCATGTTTGTATGAAAAGACCCAAATGTCTTCAACATCATTAACATTGCAATGTATGTGATTAGTTCTTCTCTCACTTCATCTTCATGTTGATTACTACATTGTCACATGTGTATGTATAAGTCAAAAATGTGTGTTGATTTGACGTTCATCTAACATTTGTCAAAATGTTAACACCATTCCAAAGTTCTTTGGATTCTCAAGTTTTCCTAAATCATTCAACACAATGACAATGTAGTTAATCAAAGTTTTATTTCATTCACGTTAGTTCTTCATAATGATCATGATCCTTTATAACTACTGTCAACATATGAACATAAATGAAGTGGACATTTGCATATGCACACATTTCAGCAACATAGTGTGTGTGTGTGTTGTATTTTTTGTGTGATGCATGTATTTCTAACAGGAATAATATAAACCAACATAATAATGTTGCTTTTATCATAGGCCTCACTTAGCTATGTATGTGTTGAACGTTTACTAATAACACTAAACTATACTTACTCGTGTGAATTAAATGTACACACAAATGTTCATGCTTTAATGATGTGTACCTAACATTCATTAGCTCATGCATGTTAGGTTACCACTATAACTTAGGTGATAATATAACATTCACATGACTAAACAGTTTCTATCACCTCCCTATTGTTATTGTGTACGTTCAGATACAATGTCTACGAGTTTTATATAGCATTTACATTCTTTGACAAGTCACACATTAGATTATAATATATAGTAGATTAATGTGTTTGCTGAGTGATAATGTTGGTTGCATATATCACATGGCAATACATTTAATGTTAGTAGAAAATAAAAAAATATCAATAGAAGTTCTAACTTCAGTGCTTAGCAACAGCATTATGATAATTAAGTGCATAGTAAATATTTGCACAATAGGATAACATTATGTAGTGATTGTTAATCTGCGCACCAATCATTGAAAGCATTGTTACATATTTATTATAATAGTTGTTCGCTAGTCGTCACCATCTAATATAACGATTGGCCCATCGGAAATCATACATTGGTCCCATGTATTCATCCTCGACATCTGTGAAATACAGCAAACACATGATGTTCAAAGATGGCACATTTATATATGTCTCAGCATGAAAACGCTTAACACATCTCTATATGATTGTGGAAATTCACGCATAAGTTACGTATATGTTTAAACTACAAAGATAAAACTACAGATACAGAACTGTCTCATTTTTCAAATCGTGTTGCTGACATTACTACTGATATGTTTGTTCCGGTGCCTGTATACATAATAATGTGCGCGCATAACGTCTGTTGCGCGCGCATGTCACAAATGTGTGGACTAAGTCTTAGCGGATGTGCAAAACGATGTGTACGCTGTGCGTTCAATACATGTCCCTCCATGGTGCTGCTAGCAGTATGCATATCATGGCTGAAAGTTAGGATATGGAAGTGAAACAAATTCACTTCTACACACGTACATATCTAAACTTTGTAAACGGACGTGTGCCCACGGCAAAAATGGCCGATCAGCCAATGAGCGAACAAAAGACGTGTGACGTCATGTTAAGGCACCGTGAAATGCACGCAAACACCCCTCCCACTGAACGAACATTGGCCTCCAGCGCTGTGCACGCACCGCCCCACCGACGCGCGCGCATGACACACTGCACTGACCGTAACAATAAGCTACGGGCACAGCCAATACTGTTTCACGCTCGCACGTCGGTTGGGGGTGGGGCTTGCATCGGTAACCTTTTTAAGTACGCCTTGGGACATGACCAGGTTCCCATGTCATATGTGGGCGACACTTTGTTTTTATATGTTGAATGCTAAACAATGATGTGTGTGTGTGTGTTACAGTTAGTGTAACAAGTTGAAATGATACTTTAAAAGCGATAAGCATCTATGATTTAGGACTCCGTCACCAATGTGTACTAATGTTTCGTCATGTAGTATATTGTTATAGGAAATAATGTCTTTGTGCACGCTACATGTAAGGCTGTCTGCAATGTTAAGCTGTATACACTCATTTGGCTAACAAATGGTGTATATTATTAATGTACACATATATAATTTGAGTAAAGGCATAACGAAATTTGTATTTACCATTCTTGTAGAAGTCAAAACTGATTTGGCTGCAACTGCTCGCTCCAGGAAGGCATAACAGTATCATCCATGGTTGAGGCAACCGTTGAATCCTGAATCACACACATCTCCATGAGGGCGTCATATGGATCTGCAGTGGCTTCTTCAAACAAGACGTCCGGAGGTACGTACAGTTGTTGGTTTTTTTCACATCCACATTGGTATTGCCCATATAAGTTTGGATACATATCATAGTAGTTATGTCCATCTTGCATCTGGTCTTGATAAATGGAGTTTGCAGGTATATCAGCAGATGCGACAGTCGGTGCGGCTTCAGTGTAACTGGTATTAGGCAAATATATGCTATTTAACAGAAGATATGTTCCATGTTCCATGGTAAGTTTAAATGATGGCGCAACATGCCAGCATCCATATCGTTGATCTTGGACACGCTCAAAACATTCATTTGCGGATAAAGTGAATCGTACAGAAGTTTTAAAATTTCCTTGTTTGTCAGGTTCTTTGTAGTATGGATATTTCTTTTGGATCAAGTCATAGATTTTGGCCACGTTTGCACTCTTCTCTTGCACTTTTCTCTGATTCGATTGCTTCATAAATCATCAATTTGTATGATTTACGTGGATGGCTGTGCAATGTGGAAGCTTCTGCCATTTCTTCTCTCTTCAAGTGTACGTTGTGTGAAGTTGAACGCATACGGATGTCTGCTGAATGTGTGAATAGTTGTTCCAAGGTTATAATACAACCTAGCAGTTATACGCCTAGGTTTTCTCCCACAAGAAATTTGTTACAATAATTGACTGAAATTCTTTTTGTAAGATACTCTTTTCACAGGAATCGGAACTTTACTTTCGGCTTAGGCAATCAACATGTGCAAAACAACTTGACTCTTTTAATTACAATAACAATGTGTCTGAAATCATCTACAGTGCTATGATGAACAGATTTCTGGTTACACTTAGCTAGATTTAACCATACACACACATCTCTCTCTTTGTCTCTTTTTCTGTTTTTCTCTCTCTCTCTCTCTTTCTCTCTCTTTCTATCTCTGTTTCTCTCTCTCTTTGACTGTCTCTGTTTGTCTCTCTTGATATATACATAGATATTCATATATATATAAATATATATATAATTATATAAATATATATTTATATATATCTATATAATTAACTATATATTGTGTGTGTGTGTGTGTGTGTGTGTGTGTGTGTGTGTGTGTGTGTGTGTGTGTGTGTGTGTGTGTGTGTGTGTGTGTGTGTGTGTGTGTGTGTGTGTGTGTGCGTGTGTATATATATATATATATATATATATATATATATATATATTATATATATATATATATAGATATATGTCTGTGTGTGTGTGTGTGTGTGTGTGTGTATAAGCCATGCAAATGAACATACAGTAATATTTATCGTTGATAGATATATTTAAATATATATAGATATATGTATATATATATAATATATATATAATATATATATATATATATATATATATATATATATATATATATATTTATATATATATATATATATATATATTGCTACATTGAAGGCCTTGTGTGCAAACAGGCCTTGTTGTAATTATCTTAACAGTTCATTACAGTTTATAACATTACTGGGTGAGTATGTTTGAGGACCTAATTGAGTCAGCTGTGTAGAAGTTGTATTTAACAGCAAACAAGGTCTCTTTGCAGCCATGAAGGCCTGTATTGTTCATTCAGATTATATATATAATATATAGAGTGCAAAACTAAAGTCATTGATGTTTGTAAGTAGGCCTTGTTGTAATCATATTCAAAGTTTAATATAGCTGAGTGAATTAGGGGCTCAATCATACTGATACCATAATTTTAGCAAGTGGCCTCACATTTATATCTCATTAACACAAGGCCTGTTTGCTGACAACAGTGGCAGATATATATATATATATATATATATATATATATATATATATATATATATATATATATATATATATATATATATATATATAAGTTAATATATAAGTTAATATATATAAAAATACACAGACACACACACACACACTGTGTGTGTTTACATATAGATAGAGATACAGATAGACTACAGATATATTCATACACACTGACAGATCTGTTATTGTAACCAAAAATCATACATGATCACATGCCAACATTATGAACTATGAATGAAGATTAAGGTAAGTAATGTTTTACAGAGTTGAGACACCAGAAAATAGAACATAAAAATGTATGCTGTTCTATGGGTACTTACTTAAAGTTGTATGACAATAATATTAGCATGAAATGACTATCTACATTACCAAAATAACCCACATACATCTCATCTTGAACAAGAGCTAAGTGAATGTCATCTTCCATTAACATGGCAAGTGTGTAATAATGTTGTACCATTAATCAACTGATGATTAATACATACTCGTATGTTATCAAATATGCCTTCATTCAGTCAGTGAGCATATCTAAACATTCATGTGTACAACGACATACTTGAATGTTATCAAGCATCTGTACATGATCATACATACACTATGCATGAAATAGTCTGCATTAAACAACACCAGGACACCAACACATTTATCAATGTGATTATTTATTTTTGTTTATCCTTTTGAGAGCGAGTCACAGGCCTGCTTGTTGGCTGTTGTGTTTGCCTTTTCCCTCTGCCAAGTACTCTGGCCTTAACTGTACGATTTGTACTGGCCTGTGGCAGTTCTGTGGCACTGGGTGTGGGCTGTTGCACTTCAGGAGCACTGGGTGTGGGCTGTTGCACTTCAGGGGCACTAAGTGTGGGCTTTTGCTCTTCAGGGGCACTGGGTGGGCTGTTGCACTTTAGGGGCACTGGGTGTGGGCTGTGGCAGTTGTGAAACACTTGATAAACATTGCAAGAGTGATCGTAGAGTACTTTCTTGTTTTGCTGTTTTAATTTTTTTGCGAAAGCTGGTTATTAGTAATTGTTCCCTAACTTTCTATTGCATGTCTCATTTGTAGGTGTCGGTTCATTATATTTTGAACAGATGTAAGCGGTTGAATGTTGACAGGGACCTGCACAGAACTTGCACCTACTGTACCGGTATCATCCAGAACTGGGGATTGAAGAAATGATGACTCAGGAGAAAAAGTAGCAGTATGTAAAGATCCATCCTCTGATGGGGTAAAGTGGAATTTTTTTTCTCTTGCTGTACTCCGCAACTGATTTGATTGGCTTACATTGAGAACTAGTGCTTGTAATGTCCTGTTTACATTTTGGATTTGTTTAGGAACTTGGATGATGACTTTTTGAATTTGTGACAGTTCTGATATTGACCTTTCATGCATCCTTTCATGCAGTGACAGCATCCTTTCAAGCACTGACATCATTTCTGAATGGCGACGGTTTTCTTCACCCAAGAATCGTTCTTCAGAAGCTGCAATGGCTGAGTAGGTGTCACGAGCAGGAGGACTTGAATGCTGGGTTAATCCAGGAGTGACAACATGTTCATGGCCACTTGAGTGAATTTGTCCTTGAGTGGCAACATCTGGTTCTACAAAGAAAGAAAGACATTCTGAACTGCCATGGAACTTTCACTTTGTTTTCACTATAATGATAGTTGTTCTCATAGTGTAACACATAACATGTTTCCATAATTTATAATTTGTGTCCAATTAAAAGATGATGCTTGAAGTAACAATGATGTTTTGACTCAGTGTGAAAGAAGAATGAATTAAAGGTTGTTGTAACATAACAACTCCTAGCTGATAGTTTAAAACACACACAATACATGTTGTCAGGAAACACTACATCTTCTGTGACAATAACTGATGTGAAGTTCATTACATGTGAAAGGCATTTGTTTTGCATGGCAAATGAAATTCTTCAAATGTACACATTATATGTGCTGCACCTCATATACTCACCTTCCATTCTTGATGATGACCTTGATGAGACAGGTAACGAGACATGTTCAGTGTCAGGTGACCCAGGAGCTGCAGGAACAACTATATAGAAGAATAACATCAGAATTTAATTGTCATGTGTACATAATTAACATGAAGTATCTGTAGTGGGAGTAGTTATGGCTAAATATCAGCATCACATAACGAAATGACAAATATATGGTTCGGCCAATCTGAATATTATCCATCTTAACATAAATGTACATGTGAACCTAATCGGCACATTTATTTTAAACACCATACAACATACAATGTTCATGCATGAATGCGTTGTAAAATTAAGGGGCTTATGCAGAGAGGAACGGTAAAAAAGTTTCAAATGGCTGTAAATTAGTCACAGATTTGCCTTTAGTGAATGTGTTATGCAGAGAACGTCGTTAACTCATTTCGGCAAAAAACTGCAAATTGCCAACTTTTCCTGGCTATTTGAAACTCGCCATACTAATGCACATATTGGTGTGTTCCAGCGATTCGGAGCTTCTGGAATACCACGCTATATTAGCATGGCGAGTTTCAGGTTCTCGCCACGAGTTTGGCGAGTTTTACAGCTCTGAAAAATTTTCAGAGCACTTTTAAAAATCGCGCCATTTTCTCCCGAGTTTAAGGATTTCTGGCTAGTTTTTTCGCCACAAGATGGCGCTATTTCCTTATCTATGCTTTCTGCATGAGCCCCTAAGTGTTCTGTTGTACATTCACTGCATATGTTGAGTAGTAATCTAACAATTATAATGTACATCACTACCATGAAAGCAAAGTTGACTCTGCTTATAATTCAGTACCTAATTGTGGAAATGTGTATGAATGTTTTTAGGGATCTGTATGAACATTTAAGAGAAGCAGGTGTAGCGCTCAATGTGGCTGACACTCAGCAACACATGCAGTGTGTCGCTCACAGATGGTACTGGTGTGATAAGATGGCGTATCTATAAGGTTAAAATAAGATATGACTGAACGAATGACTAACGTACGTTTTCATATATAGTGGCCTGGTGGCTGAAAGTCTTCAGATAATTACCATTTCAAATGAATGTGATGAACTTCTGTTAACCTTGTCAGCTTCTAACAGCTGTAGTCCATCCTCCAAGACGTGACATCAACCTGACCTTTTATTTGGTTCTACCACCTGTAAGCCGTCCCACAAGACTTGACCCTACCATGACCCTGTGATCTGGCTCTGTGCCCGACCCCCACCCCCTCTGTTCACCTCTATGCTGTGATTACATATTAATTGCAGCTGGTTTCACACACCGGTACATGAGCGAAATCAAAAAAAAAAGTTACCTACATATTAACACAATTAAATACCATGTGGTACATGTTCCTATTTATGCTCACATTATACTACATGAAGCGAAACAAGAGCTTTAATAACACATAACGAAATGTGTTTGTGCAAACTATTTATGTTCGCCTTTGAATGCACAATATTCCATGCAAGACTTGATTAGGCAGTAATGGCCTGTTTATGGGTATAACATAGATTATCACTAATATATACATATATATATATATATTATATATATATTATATGTATTTAGGTGTCGACACATACATGAAAAAGTGAATAATGCATTTGTGTGCACAGACACAGTATAACGAAGTTATACTGTACTGTGACAAAGAATGAGTGCGGGTGTGCTTTGTTGTTATGCATGTGAACCCATTGTTTGTACAAAGATTCACACATACATTCAGCTTTGAACTATACAGCAAAGATGTTGAATGCTTTGTAAGGTAGAAGGTTGCAGTGTATGTCATTTGGAAGATCATTACACATAATCCCTTCATGCTGGTCAAGTTGTGTATGTTTACTCTCATAATGATGTCATCCACGATAGCTCAGCCAATACATGTTTCCAAACATATATATATATATATATATATATATATATATATATATATATATATATATATATGTAACGGGTTTCCCCCCCCCCCCCCCAATCGCAGATACAGTGTGGGGGTGCAGGGAACTTATAGTGTTACTCGGTGTTTGGTGCTATACCTGTTGGCTCACAGGAAGGCTGAGCTTCCGCCACGGGGAACCTGGGGCAATTATACTAGGGGTACTTACTTACAATGATGCAGCGCCTCCACCTGCGATGGCTCCCACCAGAGGGGGAGTGGTTCCTCGCAGGACAAACACAATAATCACATAGACAGCATGTATATTAACTAGTGACTTTACTAATATGCAAGACAACACATCACATTCATAATAACCTATGTCCCTCTCACGAGGAGACAATAACTGTGACGTCTCGCAGGACGCTTCCCCAACACCAGGTGATCCCACCCAGTGTCCAAAGAACCCCACCCGATGTCCCGCACTTTTACGGAGAGGGTCAATGGGTGACTGCGCAGTCACTATTTATACTAAGGGCCCGTTGGTGTACTTGTGTATTAGATAGTACCTGCCGAGCACTCCCATGCTCGGATCTCCAACTGGCTTCACAAAGGATTAGTCGTGTGAGGGTTCCGTCTGATCCTACACCGGACTCCTCGCTCGCGGACCGCCAGGGGTGATCCGAACCTGGAAACAGTCTCTGCGGACCCCAACTTGGATCCGGACCTCGTAGCAGGAACCGCAGCGTCCGCTGTGTCCCTATCTGATCTACCCTACCGTGACAGAATCCCTAACATAGGACCTGTCCCATCAGCACTAAGTGACACGTGCTATACTATAGGCCGTCCCTATAACACAGCAACCTGTAATGGCTTTGGGGAAACTCCTAGGGGCCTACAGGGGTTAATGACCTGCCCCACTCCCCTAACTACCCAAGTCCCCTCAGCCTCACTAACACCTAATGAGTCCCAGTGCCTACAGCAGCAAGCTGTAGCTCACTGGATGCTGGCAGCCAACGTGCTGCGCAACAAGGTGCCTGCCTGTCAGACCTCACAGCACTGACAGCCGTGACTCTGACAAGGCAGCACTCTAACAACACTAAGGGCAGCGTCCCTATCTTGGTCTCCCTCAGCACTTACCCACTAATCTACTGGGGAGTTGGGGCCTACCTGTGGTGTGGGTACCTATAGGGGTGCAGGAGCTGCACTCGCTCCCCGCACCCTTCCTTCGCACAGCTCCCCTGCTCCAACTGACTATCCTGAGTGACAGGGTCCCTTAACCTAGGGCATTCCCTGGCAACACCCACTACATTGGGGTAACTAGCAACCTCGGGCCCTGGGGGTGCTGGCCTAGTACAGGGAGTCCCTGACTCCTGTACCCTATCTCCTTCCCTGGGCTGCTCCGGTCTCTGACTGCCTAACATGGCCTCAGCGCGCGAAATGTCTCCACTTGCCTGCCTGGAGATCCTAAGCCCTATTGGCTCCCTGGCATCATGTGGGGCGCGCAGAGGCTCTTGGGATCTGTAGTCCCTGCTCAGAGCCTTCCCTGGTAGGCTAGGGCTTCGCGGGCTTTTCCTATGCTGTACTGCACCTGCGCAAGCTATCTGCGGCTGCCTCAATCTTTCCCTGTCTAGTGTCGCACTCACGCGACTTCTCCCTGGCTCTAGAGGCTGTACTGCGCATGCGCGACCACTGCGCAAGCGTGAATCACTGAGAAATGGCGGTGCCCTCTTCGCCAGCCGCCTGGACCCTAGCGACGTGACCGCGGCCCTAGCAACAGCCCGATCGCATCCCCGGCAACCGGCCGCATGCGGGGGAAGACGCGCTGCTCCCTGCTCCGGCCCCCACCCTTGGAAGCAGCCGTCGGGTCCGTCGACACCCGCGACCGCGCTGCAGAAGAGGAGGGGGGTCCCAGGAGCCATGGGAGCCCCAGGCTACACTCTCCCCCTGGTGAAAAACGAACGCCCTCGCTTGGGGCACGACATCACTCGGCACAATTGTTATATAATCAAAATGCAGTGCATAGAAAATGCAACTTATCATTTCGACTTTACACAACAGAGTACATGGCAATTCCCACCCAATAATACCCGAGACTAGCTGAGACCATTTGTGGGGTGCCCCTAACTGCTCATGTGGGGGTACCTCAGTGTGGCGTCCGTGAGTTCCCCTATGAAAATCTCTTGGAGAGCACATCTAAGGGCAACAGTCACTGGTTCCTCGCTACTTCCTCCCCCTGGTGGACGGAATAGCACCATGTCTCTTAAGCAGACCTTTACCTGGTCATCCGCGGCATGGATGCGGTAGACCAGGTGGCCAGGACCTTTCCCGTGGTCCACTACGTGGTGAATGGAGCGTTCCTTTTTGGGCTCCAAGGAGAACATTTTCACTAAATCCTTCGCTACACAGTCCTTGTCCCTACGGACTTCTGAGGCTTCCATCGGGAAGCGAGAAATGACCAACGTCTCTTTTCTCAAAGTCTCTGTTTCACCTAGCAGGGGGTAAAGAGTAGATACCTTACCACTGTGGTGATTCGTGGTGGCCAATAGGTCCTCAGGGATGCTATCAGTTCCCACCTTGGCTGTATCGGGACCCGTCCACAACACTTCTGGGACAGTCCACTCACTGTCTTGAAACTCGGGAGCGTTGGATCCCAGTCCTGGGACCATTTGGGTCAGAGCACACAGGCTCACACTCCGTTCAGGAGCCGTAACTCTGGCCTTTTTCATGGCCACCACCATCGGAGCCTGTGGGGAGCAAGGGGGTTCCTTACCACTCTGCTGGCTTGCGATGGGTTTCTCTTCATCTGGAACGATAGGCGGTAGATATTGATCCGTTCGCCCCACTGGACAATTATCTTCCAAGGAGGACACCTCCGCCAGGAAACGATGCAGAGGGGAGCCCTTCGCACGGGTGACCAGACTTAAGGAGCCATCGTGCTCCGTGGTCACCTGGAGGCTCATCCCCAACACCCCCGGGGCAGTCAACTCATCCTTGTCTTCGATCGGTACGGGTCCTCATTCTAGGACCGATGGTACCATAGGAATACGCCGGACAGGCCATCGTAGGGCACACGGGCCCACAGCAGGGTCCGCAACATCTGGATACACTTCCTCTAGGGCACACGGGCCCTCCAAAATGTCTATGAGAGGGGTAGATGGGTTAGCTGTACTGACCGGTTCAGTATTAAAGTCGATGGCTTCTTCCCTGGAGGATTCTGCAAGCCGCAGCAGTACGGGCTTCATGAACTGCGCCCCGCAGTCGGTACACTGGGGCCCCCTTGTCAATTCACCGACGGGGCAATCGCAACTGCTCAAACAGCCGTGTAGGCATCCTTCCCCATCTACCACTGTCATCGTGAGCGCCAATGGTAATGTAGATAACTTGTCGGTCCAGCCACCAATCACCTGCCAGTCGTCTACTACACACGGGCATACCACCAGGGGCAATTCAAACTTTGTGACCCGTATGACTCTATACATCCGAGGGAGTGTATCTCTGCATTCAGTGCTCGCTTTATGGGGAACAAAAGTTGGTGACTGCTGCTCAATGTGCTCCAAACTCTCGCTCCCCCTGGTGGACTCTAGAGGGGCAGCACACTCTTTCAAGGAGTGATTCTGGCTCTGCACTGTGTCACTTAGTTGGCAGGGGTGGGGCTTAGGTTTTCGCACCAAACCCGGACAGATTTTTGCAATACTTTCCTGTGCCGGCGTGCAGTCAGCAGCACGTGCGCTCTCCTGTTTTGGCAGTTCAGGGTACAGGACAGCCTGAACCGGCCGACCCTTCCAACCACAAGCTGGACGGACCCTGGCCTTCATTTATATCTTGCCCGAAACTCACTAAAACGGAGCAATACTTCTCGTCCTCCAAGTGTAAATCTACCACGGCTATGGGGGCAGTCCCCTGGAGATGAGGGTTTTGCCTCAATGCTACTCGTATAGCTATAGACGGAATATCTACAGGGACGCGCCTCCCTGGCATCACGTGGGGCGCGCAGAGGCTCTTGGGATCTGTAGTCCTTGCTCAGAACCTTCCCTGGTAGGCTAGGGCTTCGCGGACTTTTCCTATGCTGTACTGCACCTGCGCAAGCTATCTGCGGCTGCCTCAATCTTTCCCTGTTTAGTGTCGCACTCGCGCGACTTCTCCCTGGCTCTAGAGGCTGTACTGCGCATGCGCGACCACTGCGCAAGCGCGAATCACCTGGAAATGGCGGCGCCCTCTACGCCAGCCACCGGGACCCTAGCGACGCGACCGCGGCCTGAGCAACAGCCCGATCGCGTCCCCGGCAACCGGCCGCATGCGGGGGAAGACACGCTGCTCCCTGCTCTGGCCCCCACCCTTGGAAGCAGCCATCGGGTCCGTCGACACCCACGACCGCGCTGCAGAAGAGAAGGGGGGTTCCCAGGAGCCACGGGAGCTCCAGGCTACATATATATATATATATATATATATATATATATATATATATATATATATATATGGATTTTTGCAGACAACTATATATATATATAAATACATAGATACATAGATAGATAGATAGACAGACAGACAGACAGACAGACAGACAGACAGACAGACAGACAGACACTCAGATAGATAGATAGATAGATAGATAGATAGATAGATAGATAGATAGATAGATAGATAGATAGATAGATAGATAGATAGATAGATAGATAGATAGATAGATAGATAGATAGAGAAGACATATATACAGATATATATGTAGGTAGGCTTATATTGTGAAAAACTTTACGCTTCTCTGGAAATATAGATAAGAACCATACGACATGCGTAATACAGTAACATTTGTCACCTGCTGGAAATTGAGCCGAATAAATTCCGATATCTCTGTCCCCTTCCAAACCCTCCACGACGACAGGAAGAAATTGTTCCCGCATCTGCTCCTCCAATCGAGTTAAGATTAGAGCTTGTGCTGGCGGCCCACCTCCAGTGGTAGAAGCATGCATCCGTTGTGCTTCTATTTTTTTCTTTAAGTTTGCCCTGATATCATCGAATCTCTTCCGACAATTCGCCCGGTCCCTGACATGATTACCACACGCAGACACAGCCAATGTTATTTGCTCCCACATTTCTTTTTTGGATGCTGAACTTGTCCACCCTTGAAATACATACAAAATATATGACGTTAATTAGTATTAGAAAAATGAGCAGTTTCCTAAACTGCTAACTGTTCCAAGAGATACCAAACATGCTGGTTTAGGTTGAATATGTGTAGCACATGAGCATTTACGTGTAAACATACAAATCTAAGGAAGCTTGCATGAATATTGTATGAACTTTGGCAAACTTTTTAGACTGATTGTTATGGTCGTTATAAAGCATGAAGGAATATGTGTGTAACAATTCACTTTAATTGATAGATATTAGAGAATAATAGTTTGATATTAAGACATCTCACATGACCATACAGAGGTCATAGTGCTCCAAAATCCCTGTGACAAGAACTCTATTTTCCTCTTCATTGAAACAAGGATTACGTGGCCGCTCCAGATGTTTCCTCGGAACACGTGCAGCCCCAGAGCTTGGATGCTGCTGACTGGACTCTCCTTCTTCCAATGGAAAGACTCCAAAAACGGGCCACCACCAACCATCCCACCACCAGACACACCAGCAGCACCAGCAGCAGACACCCCACCAGCACCAGCAACAGACACCCCATCAGCACCAGCAACAGACACCACAGCAGCACCAGCAAAAGAGCCACCAGCAGCACTCGCACTCACAGCAACACCAGTCGCACTCGCAGCAACAGCACTCCCCTGAATCCTACATTCACTCAGACGCGTACTCACATGACTACCAGTACCACTCACACCAGCATCACTCTTTCCACGCCTTTCGGCCATACCTATAGCACTCACAAAGAACAGAAAAGAAATTTAAACACAATCGCACTGAACACTTACAAAGTGAAAACAAGACAAAGATGTTAACAAAACAACACAGGACAAACCTCTCACAATACACAACAACTCTCGCAGTCAATATGAAATATGTAAATCGGCCAACTCTGTGTCTCTCTCTCTCTCTCTCCCAACAACACAGAGAATGAATAAAAATACATGCTGCCTTTAAATGGGCAGCTCAATCAAAAACATGCTTGCTTCGGCAGATTCAGCAAGAAGTTTCATTGGCGAACCTAACACCACCCCGCCATGCACGCCGATACACCTGTGTGTGATCGGCAAATCATCGGCAGAGTGGGACCAAATGTTTTCGGCTTGATTCGGAAGGGATTCGGCAGTTATTGCATACGGCGAGGGAAAATCGGCAGAATCATGCCGATAAGGAAAACTTTGTGAGAGGACTTTTTCGGCGCTTACTGCATAGAGCCCTATGTCCTTACTCATTGTTGAACTTGTGTCTTTTTTCCTGCCGAATTTTGCTGATTTTCTGAGGTGTTTGTCCTCTCTTGGAGCCGCTACCTGCTATGTTACCCCTCATCTTTCTACGCCCACCTATGGAAACAGAGGAGGGGGACACACATATGGGGAAACATGGGTGCACAAAAACATGAAACAACGTATTACATAAAATGACAGTTCTCTGTGCCTCACCGTCTCACTCCTGGCGCAGAGTCCACCGCCTTTGGGCTCTCTATCGCTCTGCTGAACACCATCTCTTGACTTGGAGTGTGCAAAATCCCCTCCAAGTGTTTTGGCCCAAAGGACTTCGCTAGGTACATGAAGAGCCTCCGTCTTCATTCCTAACGTATGGCCCATACGGACTCCGGAGCAGGTCCCCTCCCACTACTCCTGCCCCGCTTTTCAGCTAACTTTAACAAAACAAAAACCTATCTATTCTATGTTATGTTATATTAACCTGTTCCTATAACCTCCTTCTGAGTCTCACACCGTCACTTCCCCCGCACTTTGCCCATCTCCTAACTCTGCTAGCAAAACCATCCCTTGTTGCTCTTCTTGAACTTTTCCCCTTCTGTATTCCTTTTCCCGGCTTTTCTTATTCTTTTCATTATAACTGCTTTATCCCTGCCCGACTTGATCCATGTTACCTGAGCTGCAGACTAATCTCCCTCTGCTTCACCTCGTTTGTACTCTTTTTTTACTTTTCTTTTCTAACCTTCTCTGTACCCCGCTTGTAACTTGCTTTATCTAATCTTCTACTTGCTCTCACTTTCTACTTTCTGCTTTCTCTGATTACATTTCCTTATATTAACTGGCTCCTGCTTCCTTTCTTTTAACCTTCCTTCTCACCTTCTGTCACTTCCCTGTCCCTCTTGTTCCATGGTTCCACCCTTCCCTCTCTCTGTATCTCTCTTTCTATATCCTTCCTCCCCTCTCAGTTCTTCCTTCCTCCCTAATCATCTTATCACTTCGTATACTCTGTCTTCTACTTGCCTCTTTTTTCTGCGTTCTCGACTTGTCTCTACCGTAACTTCCCTTCCCTTTGAACTTCCTCTTCTGCGTCTGTCACTTCCCTGTTCCCTTTCTTTTTTTTGGCTTCTCCCCTGCTACTCTCCTTTTCCTTTCTCTTCATCTGCCTTCTGCTAGGTCCCCTTCTCCTGTTCCCTCTCTTCTGTGCTCAATCTCCTCCCGCTTGTCCACTCCCTCTTTTACATCCGTTCTGTCTCACAACCTGTTTCTACTTCCTTTCTGCTCCCCCCTACTGTCCCGCAATGTGCCTTCTTGTCTTCTTTCCGTCCGTCGCTGTCTCCCGGCATCTCCCACTGCTCCGGCGCTTCTCCGCCACCTCTCGGGTCCTCTGGCCGTGGCTTCCTCGTTGTCTGACGTCATCTGTGTGTGCCGCCTGTGTTCCTGCTGTGTACCACCTCCAAGATGGCGCCCGTGTAGACGTCTCTGGGTGGTGACGTCTTTCCGGGTCGCCGCCATTTTGGATCCTGCTTCTCACCGTGACGGAGGTATGTGCGCTCTCCCCAGGTTCCCGCTACCTTGTACCTTCCGGCTTCTGCGTTTCACTGTGGTTCCTGGGGACCTTCTGCTCCAACGCCATCTTGTTTGTTTGACCAAGTTTTCAAGGGAAAATGTACCGACAGCCATTTTTACCAGGTATTGTGTCTGTCTTTTACGATTTCGATATGTTGTGGTTGCTCTTGCTTTGCAGGTTTCTTAACATCACTTTTGGGTATGTTGGTGTGTCTCTCAACGCTCCTGGAACCATTGGAACTTTTTTAAACTTTTGTAGCAGATTAACCACAGTACTGCTTAACTTTTAACTTTTAGCTCTAATTTGAGCTATCACAGTCAGCTTTTGTCTCGTTGTGCTCTGGGAGACTTGGAACTTTGTGACCATATGGGGTCTGGAACCGGCTCTGCGGTATCTGCAGTTGTGGGGGCATCCCTCAATCCCAGTTTGTGCATGAAGGAGGGCCCTTCTTCTATATCCCTCATGATGACCGCCTTGCCACCTCTTGTTACCAGTAGCCCAAAGGGAAAGGTCCACCTGTACTACCCCCTTTTCCCTCAGGGCCTTGGTGATTGGTAAGAGATTCCTTCTCCTAGCAAGTGTCACTGGGGCCAGATCTTGAAATATTTTAACCGGGCTCCCTCAAATTCCACCGTCGGCAAGGGTCTTGTTTTGTGTAGCAGTGCTTCTTTCGTCTCGGTAGTGGTGCATTGGGATCACAATGTCTCTGGGCTGTTCATTCTGTAGCGGTTTAGCCCTTAGTGCCCTGTTGCATCTGTCCATTGCCAGGTAGTCCTTCGGGGTGTCAGGGAGCAATTTTTCCAGCCATCGGGTAATGTATTAATCGCAGTCCAGGACTGCCTCTGGAACTTCTCTGATTCGTAGGTTATTTAATCTATCTCGGTTTTCAGCATCTTCCTGCCTTTCCCGAAGTTCATTTATTTGTTCCTGCAGGTCTGCTGTCTTTCTGTCTTGTCTTTTCATTGTTTTAATGGACTGATCCACTTTTGTTTCATGGACACCGGTTCTTTCTCCTAGCCCAGACACTTCTTTTAAAATTCCTTTATCTCAGCCTGCAATAGCGTTCTCAGGTCTTTATACAGTCTTGTGAAATCACATTGCCGAACCGGCATTAGAGCTTGGGTGTCCTGCTCTTCCTCTTCTACATTGAGCTCCGTCTCCGATCCAGCATTTGAAATGGGCGCCATTTCTGCTCCCGCTCCACTCAGCCGGGCTCTCCCAAAACAATCTGGCAACCCCTTCTTTCTTGTAGATTTTGTTCCTCTTTTTTGACATCCTGAGATTATATATCGTCAGCGGAGGTGTGTGGTATTTATTTATTCTCAATTTTGTGGTTTTTGTATGCTATTATAACAGAGCGAGGCGTGGAGCACTTAGTCTATGCGACCATACTCCTTGCCGTTGTGCATGCGCCTCCCCTCCACCTTTTTTTAATGCAGTTTAAATAAACTATTCTCTTATTGCCACACGATCTGTTCTTTGCTGCTGTGCACCACACACAACATTTTGGATATCCTTGGACTTTGGACGCAGTTGCACGCTTGAGGACCCACAGGGGAACAACAGTGAGTACACTCATTTTTTATGGGCCACCCTAAGGAGAAGTAGAAGTGATGACACCCTCACCAGATATCTCCAAGGATTATTGTGTCAATACACGCAAAATTGTAATTTGAGAAATGTACTTTAGTCATTTATATTCCCCTTGTGTGGTTACCTCTGGATGCATGAACTTATAAAATAAAGGGACCAAGCATTTGAGTTCCTACAGAAACATTTACATACTAGTGCGGTACAGGACAGGCTGCTGGATCATGCAGGTGCGTCCTATTACACAGCCAATAGCTACCACATTAGAATGTGCGCGCAACCCGTGTGACACTCTTGCGCGCCGTCATCGCGTACCACAACACCCACGCCAACACGGGGCGGAGACAAGAGGCGGGACCTGCGGAGGTAGAGGCGGAGCGAAGGGCATAACCATGCTGCGTAGCGGTGATGCCAGGACAGGGACGGGGCGGAGACCGCAGATTACCGGGGGAGACCGTGTACAGCGCACGCACCGCGAGTCAAGACAGGAGGGGCAAAAACATACCCCATGCCCAGAGACCAAAGGGGACCACGCAGAACCCAGGCCGCACGTAAATACCATCACCAGGTTGCCACTCTTGGGTGCCATGGTAGTCCAATGGGCGAGTGAGGGTTAAAGGGGCTGGAGCAGCAGAACGGCGAATCCTCACAGTCTTATTATTCTACATTCCTATCCTTGCAAATGCTGAATGGACATCATGTCAAGGCAAATCATGACAAGTCCTTATACCAAAACACAATGTCGTTACGCATTTCTCCTATTTTCTGCAATTAATGCTGGAACAGATTAGAAGGCGACTTTGGCAGAGATTTACGACTATATAATTGAAAAATAAGAATTCTTCAAATTTTAACCGAACCAACGTGGCTGGAAGCATTCGATACAGAAAACATTAACTAATGATGATTGATTTATTCGCACAGCCTCTTCTCTGGGAGATACATGAGATACCTTTACAAGAGGATATTGGTCTGTGCACACAGCTTTTGCCGGTATGTTTGCTCATCACGACTGCAAAAGAAGAAAGGTTGGGTTTTATCTATTTTAGATTCGTACAGTACCTGTACGTACTTCCCGACCCTGTAGTGTACAGGTACCCAAACCGACTTCCCAATACTATTGCAATAACGGGCCAACCATAACTGAAATCCTGGTGAGCAGCAATCCTTGCTACCTGACCCCAACTGATTACTGGCTTCAGCAGGCACCTGTCAACTATAATGCTGATTACATGAGTGATCCTGGCTGTTATGCACAATGCTGTACACTCCTGACATTGTGTCATTTCCACCCGGTTGGCAATGTATGTAATGAAGATAAAGATAATGTAGACTAGTAACCCCAGCTTGTATGCACAATACACCTCTGACATTGGCTCATCTCCATCCATTTGGCAAAGTTTATAATGAAGGTAAATATAATGTACTATACAGTATAAACTTGAATTCCCCTGGGGGGTGTAGATTTTCTGGGTGGGGGGGGGGCGGCAGTTATAGAGGTCCCACGCTCTCCCCCCAGGCAATGAAATTAATTGCTGGGGGATCACAAGAAGCCTTCATAATACATTTACAGTACCTTCCCTTCAAGCAAAAAGTCGTCATGGTAACCCGGCATCAAATTACCATGGTAACGCGACGTTACATGATCCTGCACATCATTTGACGCCGGGGCCGAGCAGGGAGGGTAGCACAAGGCACCGAGGAGAGCAGCCTGGTATAGTGTACTGTATGCCTGCCATAGCCTGTCAATGCTTGTACACATGCGCACTAGAGCGTGACTTGATGCATGCGCACTACCGGAATTTATAGCATCATTTTTTTTCCCCAGAAATGAAACTTTGAAATGAGCGTCAAAAGATAAAGATGAAGTTCGATGGAACTTTAATATTGCTTTTTTTAAATGTTGCTTTTTAACTTTTATACAGTCAGTATCACCAGCTTCACGTTTTTAAAAATTTGCCACGCTAAAGTATTATTTTGGACAACTCACTATGCACTGTGATTCAATTATATGTCATATCCTATAATACAATTTAACACGGGGATGTTGATTGATTTTATTCCACTTTGTGGTTAATGGAAAACATTAAGTGATGCTTTTTTTACATATTTAATCAATCTTAAGATTTAGAAAATAACTACATTTGCAAACAGTTCAAACAGTTGTTTTCTAATCCTTCACAATCATCTGTGTAGTACTGTAAGACAGACCAATTGAGTTGCATCTCACCTCCCTCCCACCCCCACAAATCAAAGGCATGTGACTACAGTACTGTAGCTATCTAAAAGTCTAAGACGGTTTCATGATTTGTCTGCTGGTATAGAAATTTATATTTCCTGGTTTCTCACGCATGCACATTGTGAACTAGTATACAATAGAAAGCCTTCATTGCCATTCGAACTTACAGTACTGTAGAAATCCAACAGTAAATAAAAATATTTAAAGTAACATTTTTTTTAGAGAAGGAGAAAATAATTGTGAGCTGTAAACAAAACCTTATGCGATGCATTTTCTTAATACTTAATCAATTTTAACAATTATAAATCACTACTTTTTATTTCTCTATGACTCTCCAAGGGACTGAAAAATGTTGTTTAAATTTTACAACATTTCAAATGATTTCTTTCAACTGTAATCCTGCATGCTCATCACAGCATTATGTACAGGTAGACCAAGATGAAACATTTTACTGTAGTTGCACTTTCCCCCCCACAAAACCAAGGAAAAGGCATTCGACTCGTTATCAACACCTCTCACGGCCGATCAAGGATATTCACACAGAAAGACACATTACGTATGCTTCAGGTCTTGCATGGCTGATTAGAAGACCTGCACTGTGACTTGGCTAGAATGACTTCACAAGGCATATCCTTTTTTTCTTCTTTTTTTCTCTTGAAGGGATTCATAAATGAGTGATTTGAAGAAACACTTTATGTAATGCTTTTTTTAATATTTCATCAATTTCAACATTGTTCAAATCACAACATTATTATTTTAGCAATGAGGTTGCTTCTTACTGTATAATTGGGCTTTGCAGATGTAATTTATTCGGGCAAGAATATGTTATCAATTTTTACACGGTCAACCCAGAATTACACAAAGATTAAACAATTTACGGAGTTGCACCCTCCCCCACACCTCCCTCTGTAAACCGAGCAAATGGTATTCGGCTCCTTATCAACACCTCCACTCCCCTGGGCTATTAAAAAGAAAGTAACATTATGTTTGAGCCTTTTGTTCTTGGCTGAGAATTTACTTTATATGGGGCAGGGGGAAGGGAATATTGTCCGCATCAGCCTAAGAATAAGAATTAAGTGAGAATTCACTCTGGTGCAAAATAGGGATATTTCAGGAATACATACAAGACAGAACAAGCTCCCTACTGAATGCGCTCACTGTGTGAAAATGTGTAATGGTATAATGAATTAAACCCTTTCAATATATATCAACAATGTTTGTAAATAGGGACTAGGTATATAGATTCATGACCTGTCCCTAGAAAACGACTTCCTACTATGCTCCTAACAACATGAGTAGTGCTTCATCATATTTCATAAGTAGTCCCTGTCTAATCAAATCAGGTCTCCTGTCAATGATGCACAATAGCGTATATTAGTATCCAGCCCATATAGTATATTCTCTTCTGCAATTATTTAATGCAGGATAGACAATTCACCCAAAAACATCTAACCTGGAAAATTAATATCCCTAGTTAGATGCACAAAATCACTATAAAGTGCTAGAGCTTAAATCAAAGACAGAAAATAGATAGCCACAAAGTATAATAAAAAGCTAATAGCTCATAACGTATATCTCCACAAAGCATTCAGTGGTAACATAACCATGCATCATACTTAGCAAGACATAATATAAACTTACAGAGAGGTGGAGGATAGGCCCTCTTGTTTACCACAAGGACACTGCTATATAATACAGCCCTTATACATATTGGTGGGTATATAACCAACAAACATGCTCGGGTGGGGCAATTGCTTATGTAGATGTATAGAGTATAATTAATGCAAATACTACTCCACTCGTATACACTCTGACCTTTGAATAAACAATTGCCCCACCCCGGCAATTGCCCTCATTGAGTGAGGGGGGTATTAGGACAAACTATTGACTGTTATTATGCCACAGTACAATAAGATTGTACATCTCCCTCCACCCCCCTTCCAGAAGTGTTGCATCAGTGAAAGTAAAATAGGTAATACTGTACAAACATGTCTAATACAAATACTATACATACAGTACAGTTCTGTATGTAATTAAGTATATATAAAGTGGAGAGTAATCGCCGACATAAAATAGTTAACAGATATATAATGTGAAAAGTGGTGCTCAAAAAAGCACCACTATTCACATTATATATCTGTATTACTACTACTTGTTGTGGTTGCTCATCAGTGTAGGTCTTTATTTATCCATGAAGGGCAACTCCAATTGATTATCCTCTAATCACTACATTGATGGCTCTTTCCACTTTGTGGAATTACACATTTTTGGGGATAATTACTTTATACACTGAATACCAAGAAATTGGCTGAACCCATTGTGTAAGTAATGGGCGCTGTGACATAGGACCGATGACCTCAGTGAAACCACCAATTCTGATTGGGTTTAATTATCTTGGCAATTCACAGAGAGTTAAAAAAGCCAAACGAGTCTTTGATAATAAGTAATGAAAAGTTCAGTCCGCGCTCTGGCTCTTTAAACTTGGAGTGTTGGTCCCTCTCAGTTCTCTTGCTGCTTCTGTGTTTATGAGGTGTCTCCCCCACCTCCAAATGTGGTCTCCACCGGAACCCCGATGGTGATACCAATATCAGCAAAACAAGAAAAAACACAAAAGCGCACCAAGATGAGAGATAGATAATGTATTAGCAACAAATAATAAAATTAATGTGCAGGAACCAGCACACACTCAAGTGTACCGTTCCTGCTTATTTCCGATCGTTTCTATGCTATCAAAAACGGACAGGCATCCTAAGGACACCTATTGAAGGCCCCGGTTCCTGCACATGTGTGCTACACTCTGCACCACGCTACCACACGTGGAGGACAGGAGAGTGAACAGAGACAGCCCCAGCGCGCGGGTCTGATCTCTCAGAACTGAGATTACCCTTCATACTTCCTATGTCATGCCCTACTCCTGTGATAGACACCAGAATCGGGGATTATTAAAGAAATTTTATATGTAAGTTACTAATTTTATTATTTGTTGCTAATACATTATCTATCTCTCATCTTGGTGCGCTTTTGTGTTTTTTCTTGTTTTTCTTTGATAATAAGCCTGATATGAACTGTGAAGATACAGTGCATCTGACCTTTATGACCATTTTACAAGACTGAGCAAACTACTCATTAATGACACAAGACAGTGTAACTTTGGAAAATTAAATACAAGTTAAGAGGATCCCTAGAGGAATACGGGTAAACAAAATCTCCCACATTTGGGTTTGTGGATCATGATTTCAAATCCAATTGGAAATCCATTCTTAATGATTGTTCATTTAAACTAATTGCACTAATTGTTCAATCCAAAGCTAAAGAGAAATCAGCACTTGAAAAAGATATTAAAATCATGCAAGCACAATTCTCAAAGTTCTCTAGAATGGAGGGCTTTAGAGAATTTGATCAGACCCTAGCACAATCTATAAAGGACTTAATAATTATTTCTATGTCCAAAATGCAACAAAAATTTTAAAGGGACAAGCTCGACTATGAGCGTAATCAAGTTATTCCTGGGAAAAAGTTTTGCAAGCCAGGAGAGGAAATAAATATCCCCACCTAGCCCATGCTACACCGGAAAACAAGTCTGGCAATAATTCATAGGCTTATAAGTCTATCCTGAAAAAGAAAAAAACCTCTGTTGACCTGCAGAGTGCAGATTCGGACATTTCGGACACTGATACTCTAGGTCACTCTGTTTCGTTTTTTTACCACACATGAAGATGACAACTCTAATTCTGAACCAGATGGTAACAAGGGTCAACGCACATTCTGGAACAGAGGTCAAAAGGATATAGAGATTGGTGCCCAAAAAGTGTCCGGAATGAATAAGTACTTAGATATAATACAGGCTCTGTAGTTATGCTCTCTTAAGGAGTGGGTCTGAAGAATAGCAAAAATAACAAACCAGTCAGTTGATAATAAAGTGTCTCCTGAAGTGAACGGACAAGATCAAAAATAAATCCACTTGTAGTTAACTCATTGGAGTCAAACTAAATTAAAAACTGGTAATGCTCACATTGTTAAAGATAAGAAATTAAGTTGATTGCTTACCCACTCCTGAGCCTCCAAGAGTCCCTGATGGCGTGTCCAGCCGCTGAGGAGAAGATCCAATGTAGAGAAAAAGAAGAAACAGCAGCGCACTGCCAGGGAGCCAGGTGGTTAAAAAATTGAATTTATTAATCAAAATGACATCACCCACAAGGGTAGTGCCGCCCTCCTACATGTTTTGGACCTACGGTCCTTTAACAAGGAGTCCGAAACGCGTAGGAAGGCGGCACTACCCCTGTGGGTGATGTTATTTTGATTAATAAATTCAAATTTATTAACCACCTGGCTCCCTGGCAGTGCGCTGCTGTTTCTTCTTTTTCTCTACAGAGGTCAAAAGGATAAGATGAAAGAATATAGGCCCCGATCAGGGAATCTTCCTGAACATTCTGGACATCACCAGGCGTCAAAAAACTTAAATGCACAAGACGGGGGCAAAACCAAAAAGATCAAAGTTATTAATATATCATTAACTAGTGATGAGTTATCTTTGTTAACAAAGGCCTTGAGTATGTTCCTGATACAGACATCAGGCTTTTTGATACAATAATTGACATACATAAATTTGTAAGAACATGTACTTTGAAAAAATTCTTTAACAACAAAGAGGAATTGATGTTGACCTCATCTCCTGTTAACTCTGATTCTCTTTTAGGTAGTATGTATCCAGATATGTTATCTAATCAATCCTTTGATAATTTCTCTTTTAGAGATTTATGTGGCCTCCAGGATATGGAAGAACTAGGGGGCTATCAAGACCTTGATCATAATCCAGATGATTTTCTAGGAAGACGCAATACAGGCCAAAATCCCTTTTCTTCGCCACTTTTGTGAAAGGTAAATTCCTTTCCACCTTTGAAAGTCTGGTGGAAAGGGATCTTATGCTATTACATAAGGGATTTTGTTTTGACACATTTCCAAAGAGAGCGTATGTAGGGAACTTAACAAAAGAAGAAGTGATGGCCCCACAAGACCTTAAATTAAATAAATTGTTGGTGATCAAATATGCAGATAAGGGGGGAGACGTGGTAGTGCAGCATAGGGATGACTATTACAAGGAAGCTATGCGCCAACTTGATGATATTCGTTCCAATGCTGTACTGCTTACCGACCCTACCCTGAAGTTTCAGAGAGAGCTTAAGGAGTTATTGGATGAGAGTACTATGATAGGCTTACTGAATGCAGATGATTTTAACTTTCTGTATAATGCTACCCCAACCACTGCCGTGTTTCACCATCTCCCAAAGATTCACAAGACATTGGTCTCCCCTCCAGGGAGACCCATTTTTTCCAGTATTGAATCTTTGGGGGATAGTGTCTCATGGTATGTGGATTGTTTTCTCTAACCACTCGTTAGACAGTTGCCCTCTTACATTCTTGACAGTGGTGATTTACTTACCCATATCAGCGGCTTCAAATGGAAGTGTAACCTTGTATGGGTGATGCTCAATGTTACCTCTCTGTATACCGTTATCTCCCATGAACAGGGTTTGGCAGCTGATCGCTATTTCCTTACATGGTCTGATTTAGCTCCAGCACATATCACATTTACTTTAGATTCCATTAATTTTCTACTCACACACAATTTATTATTGTTTGGTGGGGCTCATTATCTCCAAAAAGGTGGAACGGCAATGGAGACTAGTTTTGCCCCCTCCTACGCTAATCTATTCATGGGAAGGTGGGAGTCATTCCACGTGTTTGGAGATATGAACAAGTATAGGGAGCACATTTTTTTTACAAACGTTTCATAGATGACCTTATTTTAATTTGGGAAGGTGATATCTTCACTCTTTTACAATTTTTTGATTCACAATCACAATGGTTACAATCTTTCTTTGACACACACTCATCACTTACACAATATAAACTATTTGGATCTTTGTTTATATGTTGATACTGTACTTCACATGCAGACCAATTTATTTTGTAAAACCAATTCACGAAACACTTTCCTTAGAGCGAGCAGTTGCCATCCCAAAGCCCAGTTCAGGAGAATACCGAAAGGACAATTCATGAGGGCGTGGCGCAACTGTTCAAGCAAGGAGCATTTTAGAATTCAGTCAAGAGATTTGTATCAACACTTTCTTTATAGGAGGCATAATCAGAAAGATCTGGATAGATCTCTTAAAGAGGATACATCTATGGATAGAACCTCACTTTTGAAGTGGACATCTAAAAGACCAATACGCAATGAGATTCCCTCATTCATTACTCCTTACAGCACACACACTGAATACATAGAATCTATTTTCAATAAACATTGGAGTGTTTTAGCACTTGATCCTGTTTAAAAAACCCTTAATCTCTTCAGGCACAAATATAATCTTTAAAAGAGCTAAAACAATAGCGAATACACTATCACCAAGTCTTTTTGGACATAAAACTGATAATAAGTCTACTACCTATAGAGTCATTTAAAATCATTGCAAGATTTGTGCGAAAATTAGTTCAATGCACACTTTTATATCCTCAGTCATAAGAGAAACGAACAAGATCCAGATGTTTATAAACTGTATTTCAACTTTCATCATTTACTTATTACTGTGTGACTGTGGGCAACAATATGTGGGTAGGACCACCAGGTGTTTGAAAATTATAATTATGGAACACCTTCGACTTATTGTAAAAAAGGACCAGAACCATTTTTTCAGCTTGCCCCAGGGATAGCATTGACTCTTTAAATTTCAGGGTATTGAGCATCTGCACTCCCTACCTAGAGGAGGTGACAGAACAAAGGCATTGGATAGGTTTGAAACCTTTTGGATCTTTAGCCTGAGAACTTGGACACCATTAGGGATAAATATTGACTGGGATTTAAGCCATTTTCTTTAATGTGCATTCTATTTACATAATACTTGACACTTTGTGGGCATGTTGTATGTCTCTCATTCCATTTAGGAGTATTTTATTCCATAAAAGTTATCTGGGATTATATACAAGCTATTATTGTTAACACATACAAATGTATGTTTAGCCTTCCACGTGTCCTGACTAAATACTGTACCCTCATATGCTCACAATTTCTATATTGACTTCTCTATGTGATCCATGTTAAATTCTCAACTGAGGTCATACTTATATTGTTCTGTGTATCATACACCAGTATATATGTCAAATAAACAATAATTCTAATATTATGGTTAAATCAATATCTTAAAAATATCCATTGCTGTCTTATTATGAGATGTTTGTACTATATACTGGTCTATGGCTAAAATGAAACAAAGGTTATAACAATTCCCTGTCTCTGCTATAGATAATATTATAGAATTAGAATATTTATTATTTATGACACCTTTATATGCATATACAGTATCTAGAATAGATATTTACAAAAATATTCACATACTGCATTTGTTTAAAAAGTAGTGCACTTTATTATTTGTTACATTATTATACTCATATGAATATATTATTAGGTAATTCTTATCTTTACATTTGTACAGGGGTTGGCATATGATTCATACAATTGTTTTTATATTTGCTTATTTACTTTTTATATATATTTGTTCTTGTTCTTTAATTATTTTATTATTAAAGTTTGTTTTATTGAAAAGCAATACCACATGATCCATTGGGCTAATGGGAATACACGTTGTGTCGGTGCGACTCTTCTCGTGGTCGCACGCCAATGATGTCATCCTCTGCATCGCAATGGAACAGGCAAGTATGTATAAAATGCAAGCAGTTAATTCTCCTTTACACCTTGATAAAGTGCTCCGGCATGAAACGCGTAGGTGCGATAATTTATTCCTATTGTTACTTAGCCTGCAATAAATTGATCTGCTTATTTGGAGTTTGCCTTGGATTTTTTCATTTTTACTGTCCGATATATCCTGTTTAAATCAGGTGTGAATAGAAACACGAACTGCTGACTCCAGATGCTTACAACTAAACGCGATGTGTATTGGTAACTGTACATCTCCAAAACAAACATTGATTCCGGACTTTATTTAAGGAAAACCGAACAAATAGGCTGTATCTGTAGCTGGCAACGAGATGATCGGCCCCCTGAAATGGGCTCACCCAGCGAGTTCATTCTGCTGCAGAGAGAGAGTCGCCTCTCTCTGCGCAAATCTTGGCCGAAATATTTTTTTTAAATTTAAATGGTATTAGTAGTGTAGATGAGCAGGAAGTCTCTGGAGCAGATGTCTGGGGCCCCCCTGCTTCCCAAGATACAGGCATCGTTATGGGGTGCTGGTATCTCCTATGCATTGAAATGTTACGGTCACGTAACCAGGACATTTACATGCATAGGACATACCGGCACCCAATAACAGGGCCTTTATCTCGGGAAGCAGGTGCTACCCGGAACTGAACACAATGTTTTTCTGCTCCGGAGATCCCCACTGATCTTCACTAGTAATAAAATTAAAATATGTAGTAAGCACCAATACACAACCCACCCCCTGTGCCCCCACATAAAACCAATATTTATTTATTTGAACACACGATTGATAACATAGGCCTGCAGGGTTGTCCCCTGTGGGCATTCAGGGGTCTTGGGTGGTCCCTGTGGGTCCCCACTTGCCTTTTGTTCCCATTCGTGTTGAAAAAAAATAAAGATGGCCTACATTTCAATAAATACACCTCCCCCAAATAGATACAGTACAATAATCTGCAAACTAACTACTGTATTATCCAGATATGTATAATAGATCATTTGCCCATAATTACACAAAACATTAGCCAGGCAGCATAAATAAAGTAAATAAAACCGTTCTACTTACCCCTGCCATTATGTAGGGCGTCGTCATCAGCATACTGCTGGGCATGTCCTCCGATGCCAGCAAGAATACATTCAAAAATACAATCTAATGGCCCCTAACCCCTTAATCAACTCAGCAGTTAATAACCACTATAGTAATTAAGGGGTTAATCCACTCTCCCCCACAATCCACCCGGGAGGCCTAACCACCCACCCCAGATCCACTATACCCACCCTGTACCCATTCATTGGCATAGTAGTACATCATACCCATATAATATGGGCATGATAAGCTACTATAGCAGTCAATGGTCACACTAATACAAAAGCATGAATCTCAAAAACATGACTAAAACAGATACAACACGCACCTAAACCCCCAGAAACAAAAATTAAAAGCACTAGCCAACCAAGCAATTACCTAAATAAAACCACTGGCCAATCAAATAAATAAATAAAACCACTAGGTATTCAATAAAATAATTAAAACCAATAGGCAATCAATTACATAAATCATATCACTAGCAAACAATACATTTATTACATAAAAGCAGTAACCAACACAACAATTAATGAATACAACCACTAGGCAACACATACATTTAAACCAGTAACTAACAAAATACAGTTGTGTGAAAAAGAAAGTACACCCTCTTTGAATTCTATGGTTTTACATATCAGAACATAATAACAATCATCTGTTTTTTAGCAGGTCTTAAAATTATATATATACAACCTCAGATGAACAACAACACCTGACATATAACCTTATATGTTTCTTTGAGGAGGTAAGTAGGAATTTTGATCAGGGTAATGCAGTTGATGTGGACTACTTAGATTTTGCAAAGGCTTTTGATACGGTTTCCCACAAGAGGTTGGTGTACAAAATTAATAAAATTGGACTAAGTAATAATATATGCACCTGGATTGAAAACTGGTTAAAGGACAGACAACAGAGAGTTATCATAAATGGAACTTTTTCAGGTTGGGCTAAAGTCGTGAGTGGAGTACCTCAGGGATCAGTACTGGGACCCCTGCATTTAAACTTGTTTATTAATGACCTTGAGGTTGGCATCGAGAGCAAAGTCTCCATCTTTGCTGATGATACTAAATTGTGTAAGGTAATAGAATCAGAGCAGGATGTAATTTCTCTTCAGAAGGACTTGGAGAGACTGGAACCGTAGGCAGGTAAATGGCAGATGAGATTTAATACAGTAAGGTTATGCATTTGGGATGCAAGAATAAACAGACGACTTACAAATTAAATGGGGATAAAATGGGGGAATCCTTGATGGAGAAGGATTTAGGAGTGCTTGTAGACAGCAGGCTTAGCAATAGTGTCCAAAGTCATGCAACAGCTGTAAAGGCAAACAAGATCTTATCTTGCATTAAACGGGCAATGGATGGAAGTGAAGTAAACATATTTATGCCCCTTTACAAAGCATTAGTAAGAGCTCACCTTGAATATGGAGTACAGTTTGGGGCACCAATCCTAAGAAAAAACATTATGGAACTAGAGAGAGTGCAGAGAGAGCCACCAAATTAATAAAGGGGATGGACAATCTAACTTATGAGGAGAGGCTAGCTAAATTTGATTTATTTACATGAGAAAAGAGGCGTCTAAGAGGAGATATGATAACTATATACAAATATATTCGGGGACAATACAAGGAACTTTCAAAAGAATTCATCCCACGGGCAGTACAAAGGACTAGGGGCCATCCCTTAAGGTTGGAGGAAAGGAGATTTCACCAGCAACAAAGGAAAGGGTTTTTTACAGTAAGGACAGTTAAAATGTGAAATTCATTACCCATGGAGACTGTGACGGCAGATACAATAGATTTGTTCAAAAAAATGTTGGAAATCTTTTTGGAAAGGTATACAGGGATATAACAAATAAGTATACATGGGAAGTATGTTGATTCAGGGATTAATCCAATTCTTGGAGTCAAGAAGGAATTTATTTTTCCACTTAATGGGGTTTTTTGTTTGCCTTTCTCTGGATCAATAAGTAAGAATAGATATAAGATATAGTATCTGTTGTCTAAATTTAGCATAGTTTGGACTTGATGGACGTACGTCTTTTTTCAACCTCATCTACTATGAAACTATGTAACTATATTACACTGTGTCGTGATTTATTTAACAAAAATAAAGCCAAAATGGAGAAGCTATGTGTGAAAAACTAAGTACACCCTTACTGCTTCCATAGGAATTATGATGCTAAGTAGCAGACAGGTGCTGCTAATCAAATGCCCTTGATTAATTGATCATCAGCAAGTGTGACCACCTCTATAAAAGCAAAAGTTGTAGCAGTTTGCTGGTCTGGAGCATTCAGGTGTGTGTTAACACAATGCCAAGGAGGAAAGACATCAGCAATGGTCTTAGTGAAGCAATTGTTGCTGCCCATAAATCTGGGAATGATTTATTTGGCCACTTCCAAACAATTTAAAGACCATCATTCTACAGTGAGAAAGATTATTCAAAAGTGGAAAATATTCAAGACAGTTGCCAATCTTCCCAGGAGTGGATGTCTCAGCAAATTCACCCCAAGGTCAGACCGTGCAATGCTCAGAGAAATTGAAAAAAAAAACAAGAGTTACATCTCAGACTCTACAAGCCTTAGTTAGCATGTTAAATGTTAAAGTTCATGACAGTACAATTAGAAAAAGACTGAACAAGTATGTTTGTTTGGAAGGGTTGCAAGAAGAAAGCCTCTTATCTCTCAAAAGAACATTGCAGCACGGCTTACATTTGCAAAGTTGCATCTGAACAAACCACAAGACTTCTGGAACAATGTCCTTTGGACAGACGAGACCAAAGTGGAGATGTTTGGCCATAATGCACAGCGCCACATTTGGCGAAAACCAAACACAGCATTTCAGCACAAACACCTCATACCAACTGTCAAGCACGGTGTGGAGGGGTGATGATTTGGGCTTGTTTTGCAGCCACAGGACCTGGGAACCTTGCAGTCATTGAGTCGACCATGAACTCCTCTGTATACCAACGTATTCTAGAATCAAATGTGAAGCCATCTGTTCGACAGCTAAAGCTTGGTCGAAATTGGATCATACAACAGGATCCCAAGCACACCAGCAAATCTACAAAAGAATGGCTGAAAAAGAAAAGAATCAAGGTATTGCAATGGCCCTGTCAAAGTCCAAATCTCAACCCGATTTTTATGCTATATACCTTAAGAGAGAGCTGTGCATATACAAATGCCCACAAACCTCAAGGAATTGAAGCAAAGTTGTAAAGAAGAGTGGGCCACAATTCCTCCACAACGATGTGAGAGACTGATAAAGTCATACAGAAAACGATTACTTCAAGTTATTGCTGCTAAAAGTGGTTCTACAAGCTATTGAATCATAAGGTATACTTAGTTTTTCACTCATGGCTTCTCCATTTTGGCTTTTTATTTTTGTTAAATAAATCATGACACGGTGTAATACGTCATGTGTTGTTGTTCATCTGAGGTTTTGTTTACCTAATTTTAAGACCTGCTAAGGAACAGATGATTGTTATTATGTCCTGATATGTTAAACCAAAGAATTCAAAGAGGGTGTACTTTCTTTTTCACACAACTATACATCATTAAATAAAAACACTAACAAATCTGTCAAAAAACAATAAACAAGCCATCACAATTCAAAACAATTTAACCTAAACAGAAATATAAAATATAAGTCAATAGAAGAAATGCTTTTGACCGAAAATGCATTGGCTATTACTGTATTCATCTGTACACTAAACAGGCACAGATTAATACATTAGCAGTCAATGGGCAATAAAAAACATTAAAAAAGAAAATCAATCAAAAATCTGTTAAAAATAAAAGTACATGCAGTACATTCAATATTTATCTTGCCTTTAGAAGCGTCGGCCCTCGAATCCTGGGGAGTCAGCATGCTCTCCTACAGTGACGTCATGAAACTCAGTCCAACACATCCACCATGAACCAGAACAAGTAACCAAATTCTTCTTTATTGAATCCTCTCTCATCTTCTTCTTTCTTCATCTGTGATTATTTCTTGTTTTCTTTATCTTCTGTCTTTATCTTCTGTCTTCATCTGTTAATCCAATAACCCCATGTTAAATCCAAGATGTTGACCCGTCGACTTCTGAGCTCAAATGAGATGTCACAGGCTTAAAAATGGCCTGCAACATCACATTTGAGCAGCAAATGCTGTAATTGGCTGTGAAAACCATGTGCCCTTTCTTTTTTTTAAATGTGACGTCATGTAAAGGTACTGAAGCAAGCCAATCAGAATGTCTGTGCTTCATTTCCCTTTACCATGATGTCACAAAACCCAACATGGCTGCTGTCACATGGTACTTCAGCCAATCAAATTGGAGATATTTATTTTTCTCTGCAAAAAAATGGCAAATTTTGCTCTTATCGCCGGCTAATCGGGGTTTACTGAATCAGTGTAGACTTTTTTGGTGAAAAGATGCGATAAGTGGCTTATTGCTGCTTAATGCATGAGGCCCTGAGTGTCAAATAATCATAGTCCATTTGTATATACATGAACATTAGATATTGTTGTCCATGTGTAACAACTCATAATTGCATCATAAAAATAGGACAATTATTATTCTTTATAATGTCACATAATAAGATAAATGTGACGTTATGTGGTGTAACAAAACAATGCTGCAGATTCTTCAAATTTGACATTTAGAATATATATAATGCTGTATGTTTTGTTTATAACTTTCTTATACAATGTATTATACTTAAAAAAATATTTTTATGTTTCTACCCATCCTTCATGGTTGAACTTCTATGTTGTTGACTTGATATTTGTGTTAATTAGTTATTATAATGTATTTAATTTTTTTATGAATATACATATTACAGATGCTTGTTTGTTCAATACATCTTCACATACTTGTCATACTTTAAAATACTATATTTCATTATTTATGGTATGGATATAGTACGAAAGTAACCCACCAGCTGTCTCAACACAGAGGAATGTTTTGTGAAAGAAAATAATATAGACTTGGTATATGCTATTTTATCAAACTAATTTTATTTACACAACAGTCAAAGAGCTAAAATCAAAACTATTAGCCGGGATATATCAGTGCATGTTAAACATATTGATGTGTAATTCTTTGTTAATATAATGAAACCGTCAACTACATATTAGTCTTGATATTTAGGAATTGAGCTTTCACTATCAGTATGTTAAAAATTTGACGTATATAATGTAGTATTTAAAATATATATTCCACTAGCGAAAATAAGCATCACTGTATTAATCATCTATATACAGTAGTGTATGAAAGCATTACAAAACGTTCTTTTGAAGCGATTCTTTTAGACACGTCAAATCATATATTAGGATATCGATGTTAATAGTTGATTTCTGAAAGATAAATAACATCATATAAAAATATTATACAATAATAAATTTGCTGCTTGAAGCAGACGTGTGCTCTAATATTATGTATCTAATATTTTTTAGGTTAACACAGAAGGTAGACATATGCTTAGAGATCCGCGTAAATAAATCAAATTTAAATTATAGTAGCTGTTATAAACTGCTGCTTGTATTTATCTGGCTCTGAGCATCTCTCACGGCGGCCATCATAATGTATCTTGTGCGCCCGTGATCTGGGTGTCTTCATGCATCTTCTCATAGTGCCAAGTCAGAATCGTCACATGACCACGTACCCACGTCACATGAGGACGCGACATCGATATTATAAGATGCTAAATAGTAATCGATCGTCAATTTAGCTAATAACTTGTCAGTGTGCAGATTGTATTGATGCACATATAGAATGTGATAACATAAATGTGATTTTTAAGTGGCATCTTCAAATGCAGTTTTACACATATATATTTATTTAATGTTTCTGTTAGGCATCATTATGGCTGTGTAGTTTAGTGCATGCGTAATGTATATCATGCAGATGATGCTTTCATATTTAATTAAGTCCTTGACAATAATGTAAGTAAAGTCATATTACATGATATTTACCTTTCTTTGTAAAAGTCACCAATGGTCTTGCAGGTATCCATTGTTCCAGGCAGCCATATCCAGTACGTCCATGGTTGAGTCAATCATGGGATTCTGATGCAAATAAATCTCGTTGCCAGCATTGCTTTGTTCGCCCTCCTCATTTTCTGTCCAGTACACGGGCTGAGCCATATACGGAGCTTGGCTAATGTATTCCACTGCACACAGGTATTGGGCCGGGACGTTTTGCACGTTCCCATAGTAGTTATCTTTGGCATGCTAATCATATGTGAGGCACTGTACTGGAGTCTGATATGAGACACCACTATGTGAACATCAATTATTCCTGAGATAGCTGAAGAATAATCTATTTCTCATCCGATAGGTGCCATAATTGAACATGCCCTTACACGATTTGTGTACTTCCAAGCAGCAGCACCTCTGCCCATTACATGTTATTATTCAAATTAAGCATTCATGAAAGGAAAAGCTGTGTCGAATAAAATTTTTCCATTTCTTTGGGTGAGTTGCTTCTTTGTACTGCTGCGCCAGCATTTATTCTAAAACTTCTCAGAGCCGTTGTCGCTGCATCTTCCGTATTCCACGCACTATAAATTTGGCATCCCCCGTGAACATGCCGCATTTGCGTCGCAGTTGATCTACGGTTGATCTGTTTAATTACTAGTTTCAGATTTCATTGGGGGCAATTCTTCGCGTATCCGTCAGATGGCAGATATTCATGAATTGTAATGAATTTTAATGTGTACACTGCTTGTGCCACAGTAATATGTTGACTTGCAGGTGTTTAAAAAAAACAAGTCTACCACAGTGGTCCATTGTGAATTGACCTTGGTACTGAGGAAGTTACTGTATCAATTTAGGCGTTTCATAATAAAAACTCAATGCTCTGTGTCTTTTTTAAATTCTTTATCCTGTCCTGCACAATTGCCGACCGGACGCAATGATTACACAGCAGTATGTGTGCAAAAGACCTGACTGCATTTTTAATATGTTCGGCAATTAATGCAGCAGATGTTAAAATGGCCACAGTTGCTGAAATCTATGATTTTTTCCATCTCAAAGTCTGACTTTTTCAAATTTTAACCTGATGCTTGTGGGTGGAAGCGTGCAATAAGGAAAAAGTTAAGTAGCGATCCGTGTTTTTTTCGAATTGCCCCTGCACACAGAGTTAGAGGAGGGTATTGGTGTGTGATGCCAGATTTTTCCAGTATCTTTGATCATGGAGACTTCAAAAGGAGAAAGGACAGATTTAATCAAAATAAGATTCGTCAATCCCAGGCCAGCAATGTAACAGCGCCTGCACCGGCGCCAGCACCGGCTTACAATAACGGTCCGACCGTCAGTGAAAACCTGGTGACCGGCAACCCTCGCTATCTGTCCCCAACAGGATACCTGCAAAACGTCCAGCCTGAGTCTGATTTTACGTACAGATACCAGCAAGCTTGCTTGTGCCAAAAAGATTTCCAGCTTCATCAACGGTCAACTACAGGTGTAGCAGGCCTGCTGTTACCTGTCAACTACGTGTATAATGGAGACTACAGCTGTGACAGTGGCTCATCACCACCCGTTTGGCAAAGTCTGTAATGAAGATAAATACAGTATAATTTACTACAGTAACTACCTGTATTACACTACCTGCAGTTCAAGCTGCCGTATTTTATTCTTTTTTTTAAAATATCAATACATTATGCACACAGACAAGTGATTAGTTACTGCAGATCGGTTCGTTCTCCTGTAATCAATCGCTTTGCTCAAGATTATTTGACTCTATTATTTTATTCACAATTCTAGAAAATGTAGTCCAGCAATATGATTGGCTGAGCAGTTACTACAGTAGATACTGAACAAGTGGTGAACAGCTAGGCGCATGCTTGTATGTCTCATGGTACCTTGTTGAAACGCATAGGCGTATCATCACATCCCCACCCCCCACCCACCTCGCACGCAAAGTCTTACAACTGTAACAAGACAACGTTAATGCAACCACTTATCAACACAACTCCCCCCCCCCAGATCCTTTGATGAAAATTCTTATATGATGTGTGAGACATACACGCATGCGCAAAAATGTGATAACACGCTCAGGAAGATTAAACTAGCCACAAAGCCACACATTACAAATGAATGGTTTTGGGGAGGTGCCGCTAAGAAGTAGAAATATTTTAGCCTTGTGTGTGGGGGGGGGGAGGGGTATAGAGCTGTATGCTGGATTATTAGTTCAAAGAAATATTATCAACAGGTCACCATAATGTTTTGAGCCCCACACCCCCAAATAAAAATAACAGTATGCCACCCACCTCATAAAGTACGTACATGACTAGTGAAGAATTAAAAAGCTACAGTAGTGATTGATTCTCAGAATAGCAAAAATTGTTATGCAAGCTCTTATCGTCCTGGAATTCAATAACTTGACATATCATATATATATATATATATATATATATATATATATATATATATATATATATATATATATATATATATATATATATATATATATATATATATATATATATATATTGGCGTAGATGACCTAGGCGCAAAAAATACTTGCAGGCAGGAGGAAAAAATAATTTGTAAATTGTGTATCCCACACCATAAATAGAACGGAGAGACATTCGTAGCTGGTTGGAATTTGAATATATTTGTCTCTATGTTCAATAATAGATCTCAATCAGCTAGTCAACAATGTTGCATCCGTAGAATATAATAATCGAACCCCTGGTTAGTATATCAAATATCCAGGCTTGATATAGAGGTATAAACAGTGCAGGGCTGAGAAAGATATTATCTTTGGAATATTTATTAAAAGACCTATGTAACCAATAACTGGTGTACAACCATATTAAAACATGCAAATTAAGCAGTCTATGAGAGAGGAACACTGATGCTGAGCTGTATATGGAGATAATGTCCCAATGAAAAATGTAAGTCTTTAAAAAGACTGACTATATCCTTTAGACACAATTCCTTACATGTGAGGTGTATAGTGAGTATGAATCTCAGTTGTTCATCTTACCCGCTATGATAATCTTCTGAAAGGTGGGTCTGGAGCAAAACTGCTTGCTAGCAGTGCAGTAGTGTAGAACGCAATTGCGAGGGAGGGAGCGAGATGGGTGAAGGGGCTAGACTGCCTCTCCTTCTGTCTGTTAACTCACCCCTCTTCACGGTACCCATCTGGGGGATTCCAAAAAGGAGTTCTTCAGCGTCTCCAGACGCGCAGCTTTCCTCCTGCTTACCCGACCTCACTCACCGCTTCCGCATCACGTGGGGGTGTTTAACTCTCGTCCCGCGAGATTTCAACTTAGGAATGATTTAGTCCCATGTACCATCTAGGTTGTAGCCTATTCCATTCTCTGGCTACTGGCTCTAGCAATCTGGCAATCTTAGGGGTAAAAGGCAGTCCTCCCATGCTTGTGATCCTCTCTGCAATAATACCCTACGTGTTTCAACAATGATGTCTTCTAGTGCTGATCCTAGTGCTTTAAGAAGCTGTTGGTTCCATTAGCTTGCTAGCCTCTGAACAAGTTGCTAGTGTATGACGAAACGCATAAGGCAGACTAAGTCTCCAGAAGTGCGGCGTCTCTCACTGCGTCTCTCACTGCATTACCGTTTGTCGCGAGATTCAATACAGAATCATCCTTTTGACTGGCTGTGGATTGGAGAGAGTGATCTGAGTGCTACAGCCATGATCTCACCCACAGCAGAGCCTGGGAATGCGCCGGGTATGTATTGACATCACTTCCGGGTCATTGACAAAGCGGAAGACGCACAACGTGAACTACACGCGGAGAGACTGTGAGGACTGAACCCCTTAACCAGTGTCTGGACGTCCCCACTTCACAATATCTAAAGCAGCAATCCCGCCTGGGATCTTACCTGATCCCCAGTCACTCAATGTCCAGGTACCTAATTCCCGCAATGTTATAAGTTGGAGGGGATGTGTTCCCTACCTGTCTTCTGGGTTAGGGGGGATTCTGATGTCTTCCATGTGAAGCTTGAGTCAGATCTGGAAGAAAGCAGTATAAGTTATTTCGGTGTAGTATAGGACAGTTAAGATATATAGGGTAAATAAGATATCCAGATACAGAGAGGGGGAGAGAGAGGAAGAGAGGGAGAGGAAGAGAGGGAGAGGAAGAGAGGGAGGGAGAGGAAGAGAGAGGGAGAGAGAGGAAGAGAGGGAGAGAGAGGGATAGAGAGGAAGAGGGAGGAAGAGAGGAAGAGAGGGAGAGAGAGGAAGAGAGAGGAAGAGAGGGAGAGAGAGGAAGAGAGGGAGAGAGAGGAAGAGAGGGAGAGAGAGGAAGAGAGGGAGAGAGAGGAAGAGAGAGAAAGAGAGAGGGAAAGAGAGAGAGGAGAGAGAGAAAGAGAGAGAGGAGAGAGAGAAAGAGAGAAAAAAGAGACAGAGGAGAGAGAGAGAAATAGAGACAGAGGAGAGAGAGAGAAAAAGAGACAGAGGAGAGAGAGAGAAAGAGACAGGAGAGAGAAGGAGACAGAGGGGGGAGAGAAAGAGAGGGGAGATAAAGAGAGAGGGGAGAAAGAGACCAGAGAGAAGGGAGACGGGGGAGTCCATAGAGAGGGGAGACCAGAGAGGGGGGAGACCAGAGAGAGGGGAGACCAGAGAGAGGTGAGACGGGGAGACCAGAGAGAGGGGGGAGACCAGAGAGAGGGGAGACGGGGGAGACCAGAGAGAGGGGAGACCGGGGAGACCAGAGAGAGGGGGGAGACCAGAGAGAGGGGAGAGAGGGGAGACCAGAGAGAGGGGAGACGGGGGGAGACCAGAGAGAGGGGAGACCAGAGAGGGGGGAGACCAGTGAGAGGGGAGACCAGAGAGAGGGGAGACGGGGGAGACCAGAGAGAGGGGAGATGGGGGAGACCAGAGAGAGGGGAGAGACCAGAGAGAGGGGGGAGACCAGAGAGAGGGGAGACAGGGGAGACAAGAGAGAGGGGAGACGGGGGAGACCAGAGAGAGGGGAGACAGGGGAGACCAGAGAGAGGGGAGACCAGAGAGAGGGGGGAGACCAGAGATAGGGGAGACAGGGGAGACAAGATAGAGGGGAGACGGGGGAGACCAGAGAGAGGGGAGACAGGGGAGACCAGAGAGAGGGGAGACCAGAGAGAGGGGAGACCAGAGGGAGGGGAGAAAGGGGAGACAAGAGAGAGGGGAGACGGGGGAGGCCAGAGAGAGGGGAGACCAGAGAGGGGGGAGACCAGAGAGAGGGGAGACCAGAGAGAGGGGAGACAGGGGAGACCAGAGAGAGAGGAGATGGGGGAGACCAGAGAAAGGGGGGAGACGAGAGAGAGGGGAGACGGGGGAGACCAGAGAGAGGGGAGATGGGGGAGACCAGAGAGAGGGGGAGACCAGAAAGAGGGGGGAGACCAGAGAGAGGGGGGAGACCAGAGAGAGGGGGGAGACCAGAGAGAGGGGGAGACGGGGGGAGACCAGAGAGAGGGGAGACGGGGGAGACCAGAGAGAGGGGAGACGGGGGGAGACCAGAGAGAGGGGAGACAGGGAGAGACCAGAAAGAGGGGAGACGGGGGGAGACCAGAAAGAGGGAAAGAGGGGAGACGGGGGAGACCAGAAAGAGGGGAGACGGGGGGAGACCAGAGAGAGGGTAGACGGGGGAGACCAGAGAGAGGGAGGCGGGGGGAGACCAGAGAGAGGGGGGCAGGGGTTACTGACTGACCGGGGCAGAGGTGACTGACTGACCGGGGCAGGGGTGACTGACTGACCGGGGCAGGGGTGACTGACTGACCGGGGCAGGGATAACTGACTGACCAGGGCAGGGGTGACTGACTGACCGGGGCAGGGGTGACTGACTGACCGGGGCAGGGGTGACTGACTGACCGGGGCAGGGGTGACTGACTGACCGTGGCAGTTGACTGATTGGGGGGGGGGTACCTCTGGTGTCACACACATAATCCCATACACACACACTCCCATATATACACACACTCCTATATATACACACACTCCCACATATACACACACACTCCCACATATATACACACACTCCCACATATATACACACACTCCCACATATATACACACACTCCCACATATATACACACACTCCCACATATATACACACGCACACACTCCCAAATATATACACACACACTCCCACATATATACACACACACACTCCCACATATATACACAAACACACTCCCACATATATACACACACTCCCACATATATACACACACTTCCACATATATACACACACTCCCACATATATACACACACTCCCACATATATACACACACAC